>NW_026608867.1:0-50259 GCF_029499605.1 Hyla sarda | reverse complement strand
CCTTCTGATGCATCAGGTAGGTGCACAATAGCATAGCCTAACCCTCTGTACTTTGGTCTATATTGATGCGGGACATAGACAGCCAGCTGATGACCAATCCATTAGTGCAATGGATGGCTGGAAGCATTTGTCTTTGCCTTTGCAATACCACAGAAGCAATGCATGGTCAATGTACAGCAATGACACACCTGTGTGAACAGCCAGGAGACCCCCCCCCCCCATGTTATGTTACATAGTTACATAGTTAGTACGGTCGAAAAAAGACATATGTCCATCACGTTCAACCAGGGAATTAAGGGGTAGGGGTGTGGCGCGATATTGGGGAAGGGATGAGATTTTATATTTCTTCATAAGCATTAATCTTATTTTGTCAATTAGGAACATTCAGCACCCACCCGCTATCAAGGCAGCTGCCTATCATGTCATGCCCTACCTGCACAGGTGTGCTGGCTACTCAAATGATCCAATTAAGGAGGCCATTTAGTCAGCAGCAGCAGAAGTCCTGTGCCTGGACGCTCCAACAGGGGCCAGACACAAGCAGAAGCAGAAGCAGCAGAAGCAGCAGCAGCACCACCTTTTGTTTTTTGGCTGCAGCAGCAGCAAGGCCCACAGGGCTGGCTAGCTGGCTAGCCAGCAAGCAGGTAGCAATGAAAGTAGGAATCTTTCTTTTTAACCCTGTAAGGGGGTGGTGCACTGTACCCGAAGATACTGCCATATCGGGTCAATGCATAGGGCGACGGAAGCAAGCTTCGAAATCGGCCCCCGTTCTCAAAAATCCATTTAATATATGGTCCCCAGATAGGGGACGTATCAGATATTAAACTGATAAGAACAGATACTACACTTGATCTTAGCCAAAAGGCCGAGAAGCGATAACCGTGAAAGGGGCGGGCCCAACAAGGTCCCCTTCATGGGCACTATCACTGCTTGCTGTCAGGGAGGCTGCCAGACAATTTTCCATGCACACTCTGGGCTGGGGGGCAGTCAACCACCAGTACACACAGCAGAACCTAAACCCATACCATTATTGCTAAGCAGCAAGACAGGGGCCCATTGCACTCCCACGGGGCCTTTTTAAATGCAATCCATAACCCGGATTTGCCAGGAACCCTTCTTACTCCTCCTACTTGCATGTGACACTGGGCTTAGGATCTGCATAGGAAACACACACACAAGCACACACCTACCTTTGTTGCCTGCAGATGCCTCCTTGGCTGTCCCCAAACGGTATCAAACCAACACCCACGGGAAGCTGTAAGCATAGAGGACATGCCTGCACCCCATTGGACTTACCTGTGTGGGTTAAATCCGGGTTATTTGACAACCTATGGCGGTGATGGTTCTGCTCAGGCAGAGCAGTGCTGATGCTCCTCATAAAGCTGTCGCTGCTGTGAAGGTTCTAGGTGACATCACAAATCCCTTTGGTTACATACACAACAAAGCTGGGTTGTTGTTGTTTACACTCTGCAAGGCCTGTGGAAGTGAGTGACATCATAGCACTGTAGTTCTGAGGGTTCAAGATGGATGCAACAATCTCCTGTTGCTTCTATGAAGGCCGTAATAGACGACATCACCAAACAGCTCCATAGTCACATACACAGCAAAGGAGAGATGTTGTTTACACCTAGTGATGTCAGTGGTATTGAGTGACATCACAGCACAGTGCTAAGGCTCCTGGGCCTGGACACAGCAGCGGCTGCAATATCTCAACGGAGAATACGTTTATATCTATGTGTGTGTGTGCGCATATATATATATATATATATATATATATATATATATATATATATATTTCTCCGCCGAAATCACTTTTAAACCCATTTCCACCTTTTTTTCCCTTCTCTTCCTCTTACTTTTTTTTCACGTTTTTTTACGTTTTTCTCCTTTTCGCCTCTTTTCTGGGCGTATTATTCTTCTTTTTCTTCTTTTTTTTCGTCTAATGCATACCCCATCAGTGCAGCAATGCTTATTCAATACCGCCAGCAGATGGAGACACTGGGGGATAATTTTCTAAGGATTTATACTGATTTTTCCTGTCTGAATTTGTCGCACAGAAAGTTGCAGGCCAAATATGTGTGACATTTCTGCGACTTTAGCTTCTAGAGCATTTTTACAACATTATACATAGGTGCTGAATACATAAAAAGCGACTGTTCAGCGACAGACAAGTCGCATCGGCTGAAAGTAGGCCAGAATGTCAGTCCATGTTGGAGCAGGTTTAGATACAGTCTAAAGCATAGATCTCAAAGTCTGTGCACAGAATTTAGCAAGGGCCTCGCACCTTCTGATGCATCAGGTAGGTGCACAATAGCATAGCCTAACCCTCTGTACTTTGGTCTATATTGATGCGGGACATAGACAGCCAGCTGATGACCAATCCATTAGTGCAATGGATGGCTGGAAGCATTTGTCTTTGCCTTTGCAATACCACAGAAGCAATGCATGGTCAATGTACAGCAATGACACACCTGTGTGAACAGCCAGGAGACCCCCCCCCCCCCATGTTATGTTACATAGTTACATAGTTAGTACGGTCGAAAAAAGACATATGTCCATCACGTTCAACCAGGGAATTAAGGGGTAGGGGTGTGGCGCGATATTGGGGAAGGGATGAGATTTTATATTTCTTCATAAGCATTAATCTTATTTTGTCAATTAGGAACATTCAGCACCCACCCGCTATCAAGGCAGCTGCCTATCATGTCATGCCCTACCTGCACAGGTGTGCTGGCTACTCAAATGATCCAATTAAGGAGGCCATTTAGTCAGCAGCAGCAGAAGTCCTGTGCCTGGACGCTCCAACAGGGGCCAGACACAAGCAGAAGCAGAAGCAGCAGAAGCAGCAGCAGCACCACCTTTTGTTTTTTGGCTGCAGCAGCAGCAAGGCCCACAGGGCTGGCTAGCTGGCTAGCCAGCAAGCAGGTAGCAATGAAAGTAGGAATCTTTCTTTTTAACCCTGTAAGGGGGTGGTGCACTGTACCCGAAGATACTGCCATATCGGGTCAATGCATAGGGCGACGGAAGCAAGCTTCGAAATCGGCCCCCGTTCTCAAAAATCCATTTAATATATGGTCCCCAGATAGGGGACGTATCAGATATTAAACTGATAAGAACAGATACTACACTTGATCTTAGCCAAAAGGCCGAGAAGCGATAACCGTGAAAGGGGCGGGCCCAACAAGGTCCCCTTCATGGGCACTATCACTGCTTGCTGTCAGGGAGGCTGCCAGACAATTTTCCATGCACACTCTGGGCTGGGGGGCAGTCAACCACCAGTACACACAGCAGAACCTAAACCCATACCATTATTGCTAAGCAGCAAGACAGGGGCCCATTGCACTCCCACGGGGCCTTTTTAAATGCAATCCATAACCCGGATTTGCCAGGAACCCTTCTTACTCCTCCTACTTGCATGTGACACTGGGCTTAGGATCTGCATAGGAAACACACACACAAGCACACACCTACCTTTGTTGCCTGCAGATGCCTCCTTGGCTGTCCCCAAACGGTATCAAACCAACACCCACGGGAAGCTGTAAGCATAGAGGACATGCCTGCACCCCATTGGACTTACCTGTGTGGGTTAAATCCGGGTTATTTGACAACCTATGGCGGTGATGGTTCTGCTCAGGCAGAGCAGTGCTGATGCTCCTCATAAAGCTGTCGCTGCTGTGAAGGTTCTAGGTGACATCACAAATCCCTTTGGTTACATACACAACAAAGCTGGGTTGTTGTTGTTTACACTCTGCAAGGCCTGTGGAAGTGAGTGACATCATAGCACTGTAGTTCTGAGGGTTCAAGATGGATGCAACAATCTCCTGTTGCTTCTATGAAGGCCGTAATAGACGACATCACCAAACAGCTCCATAGTCACATACACAGCAAAGGAGAGATGTTGTTTACACCTAGTGATGTCAGTGGTATTGAGTGACATCACAGCACAGTGCTAAGGCTCCTGGGCCTGGACACAGCAGCGGCTGCAATATCTCAACGGAGAATACGTTTATATCTATGTGTGTGTGTGCGCATATATATATATATATATATATATATATATATATATATATATATATTTCTCCGCCGAAATCACTTTTAAACCCATTTCCACCTTTTTTTCCCTTCTCTTCCTCTTACTTTTTTTTCACGTTTTTTTACGTTTTTCTCCTTTTCGCCTCTTTTCTGGGCGTATTATTCTTCTTTTTCTTCTTTTTTTTCGTCTAATGCATACCCCATCAGTGCAGCAATGCTTATTCAATACCGCCAGCAGATGGAGACACTGGGGGATAATTTTCTAAGGATTTATACTGATTTTTCCTGTCTGAATTTGTCGCACAGAAAGTTGCAGGCCAAATATGTGTGACATTTCTGCGACTTTAGCTTCTAGAGCATTTTTACAACATTATACATAGGTGCTGAATACATAAAAAGCGACTGTTCAGCGACAGACAAGTCGCATCGGCTGAAAGTAGGCCAGAATGTCAGTCCATGTTGGAGCAGGTTTAGATACAGTCTAAAGCATAGATCTCAAAGTCTGTGCACAGAATTTAGCAAGGGCCTCGCACCTTCTGATGCATCAGGTAGGTGCACAATAGCATAGCCTAACCCTCTGTACTTTGGTCTATATTGATGCGGGACATAGACAGCCAGCTGATGACCAATCCATTAGTGCAATGGATGGCTGGAAGCATTTGTCTTTGCCTTTGCAATACCACAGAAGCAATGCATGGTCAATGTACAGCAATGACACACCTGTGTGAACAGCCAGGAGACCCCCCCCCCCCATGTTATGTTACATAGTTACATAGTTAGTACGGTCGAAAAAAGACATATGTCCATCACGTTCAACCAGGGAATTAAGGGGTAGGGGTGTGGCGCGATATTGGGGAAGGGATGAGATTTTATATTTCTTCATAAGCATTAATCTTATTTTGTCAATTAGGAACATTCAGCACCCACCCGCTATCAAGGCAGCTGCCTATCATGTCATGCCCTACCTGCACAGGTGTGCTGGCTACTCAAATGATCCAATTAAGGAGGCCATTTAGTCAGCAGCAGCAGAAGTCCTGTGCCTGGACGCTCCAACAGGGGCCAGACACAAGCAGAAGCAGAAGCAGCAGAAGCAGCAGCAGCACCACCTTTTGTTTTTTGGCTGCAGCAGCAGCAAGGCCCACAGGGCTGGCTAGCTGGCTAGCCAGCAAGCAGGTAGCAATGAAAGTAGGAATCTTTCTTTTTAACCCTGTAAGGGGGTGGTGCACTGTACCCGAAGATACTGCCATATCGGGTCAATGCATAGGGCGACGGAAGCAAGCTTCGAAATCGGCCCCCGTTCTCAAAAATCCATTTAATATATGGTCCCCAGATAGGGGACGTATCAGATATTAAACTGATAAGAACAGATACTACACTTGATCTTAGCCAAAAGGCCGAGAAGCGATAACCGTGAAAGGGGCGGGCCCAACAAGGTCCCCTTCATGGGCACTATCACTGCTTGCTGTCAGGGAGGCTGCCAGACAATTTTCCATGCACACTCTGGGCTGGGGGGCAGTCAACCACCAGTACACACAGCAGAACCTAAACCCATACCATTATTGCTAAGCAGCAAGACAGGGGCCCATTGCACTCCCACGGGGCCTTTTTAAATGCAATCCATAACCCGGATTTGCCAGGAACCCTTCTTACTCCTCCTACTTGCATGTGACACTGGGCTTAGGATCTGCATAGGAAACACACACACAAGCACACACCTACCTTTGTTGCCTGCAGATGCCTCCTTGGCTGTCCCCAAACGGTATCAAACCAACACCCACGGGAAGCTGTAAGCATAGAGGACATGCCTGCACCCCATTGGACTTACCTGTGTGGGTTAAATCCGGGTTATTTGACAACCTATGGCGGTGATGGTTCTGCTCAGGCAGAGCAGTGCTGATGCTCCTCATAAAGCTGTCGCTGCTGTGAAGGTTCTAGGTGACATCACAAATCCCTTTGGTTACATACACAACAAAGCTGGGTTGTTGTTGTTTACACTCTGCAAGGCCTGTGGAAGTGAGTGACATCATAGCACTGTAGTTCTGAGGGTTCAAGATGGATGCAACAATCTCCTGTTGCTTCTATGAAGGCCGTAATAGACGACATCACCAAACAGCTCCATAGTCACATACACAGCAAAGGAGAGATGTTGTTTACACCTAGTGATGTCAGTGGTATTGAGTGACATCACAGCACAGTGCTAAGGCTCCTGGGCCTGGACACAGCAGCGGCTGCAATATCTCAACGGAGAATACGTTTATATCTATGTGTGTGTGTGCGCATATATATATATATATATATATATATATATATATATATATATATATTTCTCCGCCGAAATCACTTTTAAACCCATTTCCACCTTTTTTTCCCTTCTCTTCCTCTTACTTTTTTTTCACGTTTTTTTACGTTTTTCTCCTTTTCGCCTCTTTTCTGGGCGTATTATTCTTCTTTTTCTTCTTTTTTTTCGTCTAATGCATACCCCATCAGTGCAGCAATGCTTATTCAATACCGCCAGCAGATGGAGACACTGGGGGATAATTTTCTAAGGATTTATACTGATTTTTCCTGTCTGAATTTGTCGCACAGAAAGTTGCAGGCCAAATATGTGTGACATTTCTGCGACTTTAGCTTCTAGAGCATTTTTACAACATTATACATAGGTGCTGAATACATAAAAAGCGACTGTTCAGCGACAGACAAGTCGCATCGGCTGAAAGTAGGCCAGAATGTCAGTCCATGTTGGAGCAGGTTTAGATACAGTCTAAAGCATAGATCTCAAAGTCTGTGCACAGAATTTAGCAAGGGCCTCGCACCTTCTGATGCATCAGGTAGGTGCACAATAGCATAGCCTAACCCTCTGTACTTTGGTCTATATTGATGCGGGACATAGACAGCCAGCTGATGACCAATCCATTAGTGCAATGGATGGCTGGAAGCATTTGTCTTTGCCTTTGCAATACCACAGAAGCAATGCATGGTCAATGTACAGCAATGACACACCTGTGTGAACAGCCAGGAGACCCCCCCCCCCCCCATGTTATGTTACATAGTTACATAGTTAGTACGGTCGAAAAAAGACATATGTCCATCACGTTCAACCAGGGAATTAAGGGGTAGGGGTGTGGCGCGATATTGGGGAAGGGATGAGATTTTATATTTCTTCATAAGCATTAATCTTATTTTGTCAATTAGGAACATTCAGCACCCACCCGCTATCAAGGCAGCTGCCTATCATGTCATGCCCTACCTGCACAGGTGTGCTGGCTACTCAAATGATCCAATTAAGGAGGCCATTTAGTCAGCAGCAGCAGAAGTCCTGTGCCTGGACGCTCCAACAGGGGCCAGACACAAGCAGAAGCAGAAGCAGCAGAAGCAGCAGCAGCACCACCTTTTGTTTTTTGGCTGCAGCAGCAGCAAGGCCCACAGGGCTGGCTAGCTGGCTAGCCAGCAAGCAGGTAGCAATGAAAGTAGGAATCTTTCTTTTTAACCCTGTAAGGGGGTGGTGCACTGTACCCGAAGATACTGCCATATCGGGTCAATGCATAGGGCGACGGAAGCAAGCTTCGAAATCGGCCCCCGTTCTCAAAAATCCATTTAATATATGGTCCCCAGATAGGGGACGTATCAGATATTAAACTGATAAGAACAGATACTACACTTGATCTTAGCCAAAAGGCCGAGAAGCGATAACCGTGAAAGGGGCGGGCCCAACAAGGTCCCCTTCATGGGCACTATCACTGCTTGCTGTCAGGGAGGCTGCCAGACAATTTTCCATGCACACTCTGGGCTGGGGGGCAGTCAACCACCAGTACACACAGCAGAACCTAAACCCATACCATTATTGCTAAGCAGCAAGACAGGGGCCCATTGCACTCCCACGGGGCCTTTTTAAATGCAATCCATAACCCGGATTTGCCAGGAACCCTTCTTACTCCTCCTACTTGCATGTGACACTGGGCTTAGGATCTGCATAGGAAACACACACACAAGCACACACCTACCTTTGTTGCCTGCAGATGCCTCCTTGGCTGTCCCCAAACGGTATCAAACCAACACCCACGGGAAGCTGTAAGCATAGAGGACATGCCTGCACCCCATTGGACTTACCTGTGTGGGTTAAATCCGGGTTATTTGACAACCTATGGCGGTGATGGTTCTGCTCAGGCAGAGCAGTGCTGATGCTCCTCATAAAGCTGTCGCTGCTGTGAAGGTTCTAGGTGACATCACAAATCCCTTTGGTTACATACACAACAAAGCTGGGTTGTTGTTGTTTACACTCTGCAAGGCCTGTGGAAGTGAGTGACATCATAGCACTGTAGTTCTGAGGGTTCAAGATGGATGCAACAATCTCCTGTTGCTTCTATGAAGGCCGTAATAGACGACATCACCAAACAGCTCCATAGTCACATACACAGCAAAGGAGAGATGTTGTTTACACCTAGTGATGTCAGTGGTATTGAGTGACATCACAGCACAGTGCTAAGGCTCCTGGGCCTGGACACAGCAGCGGCTGCAATATCTCAACGGAGAATACGTTTATATCTATGTGTGTGTGCGCATATATATATATATATATATATATATATATATATATATATATATATATATATATACTCCGCCGAAATCACTTTTAAACCCATTTCCACCTTTTTTTCCCTTCTCTTCCTCTTACTTTTTTTTCACGTTTTTTTACGTTTTTCTCCTTTTCGCCTCTTTTCTGGGCGTATTATTCTTCTTTTTCTTCTTTTTTTTCGTCTAATGCATACCCCATCAGTGCAGCAATGCTTATTCAATACCGCCAGCAGATGGAGACACTGGGGGATAATTTTCTAAGGATTTATACTGATTTTTCCTGTCTGAATTTGTCGCACAGAAAGTTGCAGGCCAAATATGTGTGACATTTCTGCGACTTTAGCTTCTAGAGCATTTTTACAACATTATACATAGGTGCTGAATACATAAAAAGCGACTGTTCAGCGACAGACAAGTCGCATCGGCTGAAAGTAGGCCAGAATGTCAGTCCATGTTGGAGCAGGTTTAGATACAGTCTAAAGCATAGATCTCAAAGTCTGTGCACAGAATTTAGCAAGGGCCTCGCACCTTCTGATGCATCAGGTAGGTGCACAATAGCATAGCCTAACCCTCTGTACTTTGGTCTATATTGATGCGGGACATAGACAGCCAGCTGATGACCAATCCATTAGTGCAATGGATGGCTGGAAGCATTTGTCTTTGCCTTTGCAATACCACAGAAGCAATGCATGGTCAATGTACAGCAATGACACACCTGTGTGAACAGCCAGGAGACCCCCCCCCCCCATGTTATGTTACATAGTTACATAGTTAGTACGGTCGAAAAAAGACATATGTCCATCACGTTCAACCAGGGAATTAAGGGGTAGGGGTGTGGCGCGATATTGGGGAAGGGATGAGATTTTATATTTCTTCATAAGCATTAATCTTATTTTGTCAATTAGGAACATTCAGCACCCACCCGCTATCAAGGCAGCTGCCTATCATGTCATGCCCTACCTGCACAGGTGTGCTGGCTACTCAAAAGATCCAATTAAGGAGGCCATTTAGTCAGCAGCAGCAGAAGTCCTGTGCCTGGACGCTCCAACAGGGGCCAGACACAAGCAGAAGCAGAAGCAGCAGAAGCAGCAGCAGCACCACCTTTTGTTTTTTGGCTGCAGCAGCAGCAAGGCCCACAGGGCTGGCTAGCTGGCTAGCCAGCAAGCAGGTAGCAATGAAAGTAGGAATCTTTCTTTTTAACCCTGTAAGGGGGTGGTGCACTGTACCCGAAGATACTGCCATATCGGGTCAATGCATAGGGCGACGGAAGCAAGCTTCGAAATCGGCCCCCGTTCTCAAAAATCCATTTAATATATGGTCCCCAGATAGGGGACGTATCAGATATTAAACTGATAAGAACAGATACTACACTTGATCTTAGCCAAAAGGCCGAGAAGCGATAACCGTGAAAGGGGCGGGCCCAACAAGGTCCCCTTCATGGGCACTATCACTGCTTGCTGTCAGGGAGGCTGCCAGACAATTTTCCATGCACACTCTGGGCTGGGGGGCAGTCAACCACCAGTACACACAGCAGAACCTAAACCCATACCATTATTGCTAAGCAGCAAGACAGGGGCCCATTGCACTCCCACGGGGCCTTTTTAAATGCAATCCATAACCCGGATTTGCCAGGAACCCTTCTTACTCCTCCTACTTGCATGTGACACTGGGCTTAGGATCTGCATAGGAAACACACACACAAGCACACACCTACCTTTGTTGCCTGCAGATGCCTCCTTGGCTGTCCCCAAACGGTATCAAACCAACACCCACGGGAAGCTGTAAGCATAGAGGACATGCCTGCACCCCATTGGACTTACCTGTGTGGGTTAAATCCGGGTTATTTGACAACCTATGGCGGTGATGGTTCTGCTCAGGCAGAGCAGTGCTGATGCTCCTCATAAAGCTGTCGCTGCTGTGAAGGTTCTAGGTGACATCACAAATCCCTTTGGTTACATACACAACAAAGCTGGGTTGTTGTTGTTTACACTCTGCAAGGCCTGTGGAAGTGAGTGACATCATAGCACTGTAGTTCTGAGGGTTCAAGATGGATGCAACAATCTCCTGTTGCTTCTATGAAGGCCGTAATAGACGACATCACCAAACAGCTCCATAGTCACATACACAGCAAAGGAGAGATGTTGTTTACACCTAGTGATGTCAGTGGTATTGAGTGACATCACAGCACAGTGCTAAGGCTCCTGGGCCTGGACACAGCAGCGGCTGCAATATCTCAACGGAGAATACGTTTATATCTATGTGTGTGTGTGCGCATATATATATATATATATATATATATATATATATATATATATATATATATTTCTCCAAATCACTTTTAAACCCATTTCCACCTTTTTTTCCCTTCTCTTCCTCTTACTTTTTTTTCACGTTTTTTTACGTTTTTCTCCTTTTCGCCTCTTTTCTGGGCGTATTATTCTTCTTTTTCTTCTTTTTTTTCGTCTAATGCATACCCCATCAGTGCAGCAATGCTTATTCAATACCGCCAGCAGATGGAGACACTGGGGGATAATTTTCTAAGGATTTATACTGATTTTTCCTGTCTGAATTTGTCGCACAGAAAGTTGCAGGCCAAATATGTGTGACATTTCTGCGACTTTAGCTTCTAGAGCATTTTTACAACATTATACATAGGTGCTGAATACATAAAAAGCGACTGTTCAGCGACAGACAAGTCGCATCGGCTGAAAGTAGGCCAGAATGTCAGTCCATGTTGGAGCAGGTTTAGATACAGTCTAAAGCATAGATCTCAAAGTCTGTGCACAGAATTTAGCAAGGGCCTCGCACCTTCTGATGCATCAGGTAGGTGCACAATAGCATAGCCTAACCCTCTGTACTTTGGTCTATATTGATGCGGGACATAGACAGCCAGCTGATGACCAATCCATTAGTGCAATGGATGGCTGGAAGCATTTGTCTTTGCCTTTGCAATACCACAGAAGCAATGCATGGTCAATGTACAGCAATGACACACCTGTGTGAACAGCCAGGAGACCCCCCCCCCCCATGTTATGTTACATAGTTACATAGTTAGTACGGTCGAAAAAAGACATATGTCCATCACGTTCAACCAGGGAATTAAGGGGTAGGGGTGTGGCGCGATATTGGGGAAGGGATGAGATTTTATATTTCTTCATAAGCATTAATCTTATTTTGTCAATTAGGAACATTCAGCACCCACCCGCTATCAAGGCAGCTGCCTATCATGTCATGCCCTACCTGCACAGGTGTGCTGGCTACTCAAATGATCCAATTAAGGAGGCCATTTAGTCAGCAGCAGCAGAAGTCCTGTGCCTGGACGCTCCAACAGGGGCCAGACACAAGCAGAAGCAGAAGCAGCAGAAGCAGCAGCAGCACCACCTTTTGTTTTTTGGCTGCAGCAGCAGCAAGGCCCACAGGGCTGGCTAGCTGGCTAGCCAGCAAGCAGGTAGCAATGAAAGTAGGAATCTTTCTTTTTAACCCTGTAAGGGGGTGGTGCACTGTACCCGAAGATACTGCCATATCGGGTCAATGCATAGGGCGACGGAAGCAAGCTTCGAAATCGGCCCCCGTTCTCAAAAATCCATTTAATATATGGTCCCCAGATAGGGGACGTATCAGATATTAAACTGATAAGAACAGATACTACACTTGATCTTAGCCAAAAGGCCGAGAAGCGATAACCGTGAAAGGGGCGGGCCCAACAAGGTCCCCTTCATGGGCACTATCACTGCTTGCTGTCAGGGAGGCTGCCAGACAATTTTCCATGCACACTCTGGGCTGGGGGGCAGTCAACCACCAGTACACACAGCAGAACCTAAACCCATACCATTATTGCTAAGCAGCAAGACAGGGGCCCATTGCACTCCCACGGGGCCTTTTTAAATGCAATCCATAACCCGGATTTGCCAGGAACCCTTCTTACTCCTCCTACTTGCATGTGACACTGGGCTTAGGATCTGCATAGGAAACACACACACAAGCACACACCTACCTTTGTTGCCTGCAGATGCCTCCTTGGCTGTCCCCAAACGGTATCAAACCAACACCCACGGGAAGCTGTAAGCATAGAGGACATGCCTGCACCCCATTGGACTTACCTGTGTGGGTTAAATCCGGGTTATTTGACAACCTATGGCGGTGATGGTTCTGCTCAGGCAGAGCAGTGCTGATGCTCCTCATAAAGCTGTCGCTGCTGTGAAGGTTCTAGGTGACATCACAAATCCCTTTGGTTACATACACAACAAAGCTGGGTTGTTGTTGTTTACACTCTGCAAGGCCTGTGGAAGTGAGTGACATCATAGCACTGTAGTTCTGAGGGTTCAAGATGGATGCAACAATCTCCTGTTGCTTCTATGAAGGCCGTAATAGACGACATCACCAAACAGCTCCATAGTCACATACACAGCAAAGGAGAGATGTTGTTTACACCTAGTGATGTCAGTGGTATTGAGTGACATCACAGCACAGTGCTAAGGCTCCTGGGCCTGGACACAGCAGCGGCTGCAATATCTCAACGGAGAATACGTTTATATCTATGTGTGTGTGTGCGCATATATATATATATATATATATATATATATATATATATATATATTTCTCCGCCGAAATCACTTTTAAACCCATTTCCACCTTTTTTTCCCTTCTCTTCCTCTTACTTTTTTTTCACGTTTTTTTACGTTTTTCTCCTTTTCGCCTCTTTTCTGGGCGTATTATTCTTCTTTTTCTTCTTTTTTTTCGTCTAATGCATACCCCATCAGTGCAGCAATGCTTATTCAATACCGCCAGCAGATGGAGACACTGGGGGATAATTTTCTAAGGATTTATACTGATTTTTCCTGTCTGAATTTGTCGCACAGAAAGTTGCAGGCCAAATATGTGTGACATTTCTGCGACTTTAGCTTCTAGAGCATTTTTACAACATTATACATAGGTGCTGAATACATAAAAAGCGACTGTTCAGCGACAGACAAGTCGCATCGGCTGAAAGTAGGCCAGAATGTCAGTCCATGTTGGAGCAGGTTTAGATACAGTCTAAAGCATAGATCTCAAAGTCTGTGCACAGAATTTAGCAAGGGCCTCGCACCTTCTGATGCATCAGGTAGGTGCACAATAGCATAGCCTAACCCTCTGTACTTTGGTCTATATTGATGCGGGACATAGACAGCCAGCTGATGACCAATCCATTAGTGCAATGGATGGCTGGAAGCATTTGTCTTTGCCTTTGCAATACCACAGAAGCAATGCATGGTCAATGTACAGCAATGACACACCTGTGTGAACAGCCAGGAGACCCCCCCCCCCATGTTATGTTACATAGTTACATAGTTAGTACGGTCGAAAAAAGACATATGTCCATCACGTTCAACCAGGGAATTAAGGGGTAGGGGTGTGGCGCGATATTGGGGAAGGGATGAGATTTTATATTTCTTCATAAGCATTAATCTTATTTTGTCAATTAGGAACATTCAGCACCCACCCGCTATCAAGGCAGCTGCCTATCATGTCATGCCCTACCTGCACAGGTGTGCTGGCTACTCAAAAGATCCAATTAAGGAGGCCATTTAGTCAGCAGCAGCAGAAGTCCTGTGCCTGGACGCTCCAACAGGGGCCAGACACAAGCAGAAGCAGAAGCAGCAGAAGCAGCAGCAGCACCACCTTTTGTTTTTTGGCTGCAGCAGCAGCAAGGCCCACAGGGCTGGCTAGCTGGCTAGCCAGCAAGCAGGTAGCAATGAAAGTAGGAATCTTTCTTTTTAACCCTGTAAGGGGGTGGTGCACTGTACCCGAAGATACTGCCATATCGGGTCAATGCATAGGGCGACGGAAGCAAGCTTCGAAATCGGCCCCCGTTCTCAAAAATCCATTTAATATATGGTCCCCAGATAGGGGACGTATCAGATATTAAACTGATAAGAACAGATACTACACTTGATCTTAGCCAAAAGGCCGAGAAGCGATAACCGTGAAAGGGGCGGGCCCAACAAGGTCCCCTTCATGGGCACTATCACTGCTTGCTGTCAGGGAGGCTGCCAGACAATTTTCCATGCACACTCTGGGCTGGGGGGCAGTCAACCACCAGTACACACAGCAGAACCTAAACCCATACCATTATTGCTAAGCAGCAAGACAGGGGCCCATTGCACTCCCACGGGGCCTTTTTAAATGCAATCCATAACCCGGATTTGCCAGGAACCCTTCTTACTCCTCCTACTTGCATGTGACACTGGGCTTAGGATCTGCATAGGAAACACACACACAAGCACACACCTACCTTTGTTGCCTGCAGATGCCTCCTTGGCTGTCCCCAAACGGTATCAAACCAACACCCACGGGAAGCTGTAAGCATAGAGGACATGCCTGCACCCCATTGGACTTACCTGTGTGGGTTAAATCCGGGTTATTTGACAACCTATGGCGGTGATGGTTCTGCTCAGGCAGAGCAGTGCTGATGCTCCTCATAAAGCTGTCGCTGCTGTGAAGGTTCTAGGTGACATCACAAATCCCTTTGGTTACATACACAACAAAGCTGGGTTGTTGTTGTTTACACTCTGCAAGGCCTGTGGAAGTGAGTGACATCATAGCACTGTAGTTCTGAGGGTTCAAGATGGATGCAACAATCTCCTGTTGCTTCTATGAAGGCCGTAATAGACGACATCACCAAACAGCTCCATAGTCACATACACAGCAAAGGAGAGATGTTGTTTACACCTAGTGATGTCAGTGGTATTGAGTGACATCACAGCACAGTGCTAAGGCTCCTGGGCCTGGACACAGCAGCGGCTGCAATATCTCAACGGAGAATACGTTTATATCTATGTGTGTGTGTGCGCATATATATATATATATATATATATATATATATATATATATATATATTTCTCCGCCGAAATCACTTTTAAACCCATTTCCACCTTTTTTTTCCCTTCTCTTCCTCTTACTTTTTTTTCACGTTTTTTTACGTTTTTCTCCTTTTCGCCTCTTTTCTGGGCGTATTATTCTTCTTTTTCTTCTTTTTTTTCGTCTAATGCATACCCCATCAGTGCAGCAATGCTTATTCAATACCGCCAGCAGATGGAGACACTGGGGGATAATTTTCTAAGGATTTATACTGATTTTTCCTGTCTGAATTTGTCGCACAGAAAGTTGCAGGCCAAATATGTGTGACATTTCTGCGACTTTAGCTTCTAGAGCATTTTTACAACATTATACATAGGTGCTGAATACATAAAAAGCGACTGTTCAGCGACAGACAAGTCGCATCGGCTGAAAGTAGGCCAGAATGTCAGTCCATGTTGGAGCAGGTTTAGATACAGTCTAAAGCATAGATCTCAAAGTCTGTGCACAGAATTTAGCAAGGGCCTCGCACCTTCTGATGCATCAGGTAGGTGCACAATAGCATAGCCTAACCCTCTGTACTTTGGTCTATATTGATGCGGGACATAGACAGCCAGCTGATGACCAATCCATTAGTGCAATGGATGGCTGGAAGCATTTGTCTTTGCCTTTGCAATACCACAGAAGCAATGCATGGTCAATGTACAGCAATGACACACCTGTGTGAACAGCCAGGAGACCCCCCCCCCCCCCATGTTATGTTACATAGTTACATAGTTAGTACGGTCGAAAAAAGACATATGTCCATCACGTTCAACCAGGGAATTAAGGGGTAGGGGTGTGGCGCGATATTGGGGAAGGGATGAGATTTTATATTTCTTCATAAGCATTAATCTTATTTTGTCAATTAGGAACATTCAGCACCCACCCGCTATCAAGGCAGCTGCCTATCATGTCATGCCCTACCTGCACAGGTGTGCTGGCTACTCAAATGATCCAATTAAGGAGGCCATTTAGTCAGCAGCAGCAGAAGTCCTGTGCCTGGACGCTCCAACAGGGGGCCAGACACAAGCAGAAGCAGAAGCAGCAGAAGCAGCAGCAGCACCACCTTTTGTTTATTGGCTGCAGCAGCAGCAAGGCCCACAGGGCTGGCTAGCTGGCTAGCCAGCAAGCAGGTAGCAATGAAAGTAGGAATCTTTCTTTTTAACCCTGTAAGGGGGTGGTGCACTGTACCCGAAGATACTGCCATATCGGGGTCAATGCATAGGGCGACGGAAGCAAGCTTCGAAATCGGCCCCCGTTCTCAAAAATCCATTTAATATATGGTCCCCAGATAGGGGACGTATCAGATATTAAACTGATAAGAACAGATACTACACTTGATCTTAGCCAAAAGGCCGAGAAGCGATAACCGTGAAAGGGGCGGGCCCAACAAGGTCCCCTTCATGGGCACTATCACTGCTTGCTGTCAGGGAGGCTGCCAGACAATTTTCCATGCACACTCTGGGCTGGGGGGGCAGTCAACCACCAGTACACACAGCAGAACCTAAACCCATACCATTATTGCTAAGCAGCAAGACAGGGGCCCATTGCACTCCCACGGGGCCTTTTTAAATGCAATCCATAACCCGGATTTGCCAGGAACCCTTCTTACTCCTCCTACTTGCATGTGACACTGGGCTTAGGATCTGCATAGGAAACACACACACAAGCACACACCTACCTTTGTTGCCTGCAGATGCCTCCTTGGCTGTCCCCAAACGGTATCAAACCAACACCCCACGGGAAGCTGTAAGCATAGAGGACATGCCTGCACCCCATTGGACTTACCTGTGTGGGTTAAATCCGGGTTATTTGACAACCTATGGCGGTGATGGTTCTGCTCAGGCAGAGCAGTGCTGATGCTCCTCATAAAGCTGTCGCTGCTGTGAAGGTTCTAGGTGACATCACAAATCCCTTTGGTTACATACACAACAAAGCTGGGTTGTTGTTGTTTACACTCTGCAAGGCCTGTGGAAGTGAGTGACATCATAGCACTGTAGTTCTGAGGGTTCAAGATGGATGCAACAATCTCCTGTTGCTTCTATGAAGGCCGTAATAGACGACATCACCAAACAGCTCCATAGTCACATACACAGCAAAGGCAGAGATGTTGTTTACACCTAGTGATGTCAGTGGTATTGAGTGACATCACAGCACAGTGCTAAGGCTCCTGGGCCTGGACACAGCAGCGGCTGCAATATCTCAACGGAGAATACGTTTATATCTATGTGTGTGTGTGCGCATATATATATATATATATATATATATATATATATATATATATTTCTCCGCCGAAATCACTTTTAAACCCATTTCCACCTTTTTTTCCCTTCTCTTCCTCTTACTTTTTTTTCACGTTTTTTTACGTTTTTCTCCTTTTCGCCTCTTTTCTGGGCGTATTATTCTTCTTTTTCTTCTTTTTTTTCGTCTAATGCATACCCCATCAGTGCAGCAATGCTTATTCAATACCGCCAGCAGATGGAGACACTGGGGGATAATTTTCTAAGGATTTATACTGATTTTTCCTGTCTGAATTTGTCGCACAGAAAGTTGCAGGCCAAATATGTGTGACATTTCTGCGACTTTAGCTTCTAGAGCATTTTTTACAACATTATACATAGGTGCTGAATACATAAAAAGCGACTGTTCAGCGACAGACAAGTCGCATCGGCTGAAAGTAGGCCAGAATGTCAGTCCATGTTGGAGCAGGTTTAGATACAGTCTAAAGCATAGATCTCAAAGTCTGTGCACAGAATTTAGCAAGGGCCTCGCACCTTCTGATGCATCAGGTAGGTGCACAATAGCATAGCCTAACCCTCTGTACTTTGGTCTATATTGATGCGGGACATAGACAGCCAGCTGATGACCAATCCATTAGTGCAATGGATGGCTGGAAGCATTTGTCTTTGCCTTTGCAATACCACAGAAGCAATGCATGGTCAATGTACAGCAATGACACACCTGTGTGAACAGCCAGGAGACCCCCCCCCCCCCATGTTATGTTACATAGTTACATAGTTAGTACGGTCGAAAAAAGACATATGTCCATCACGTTCAACCAGGGAATTAAGGGGTAGGGGTGTGGCGCGATATTGGGGAAGGGATGAGATTTTATATTTCTTCATAAGCATTAATCTTATTTTGTCAATTAGGAACATTCAGCACCCACCCGCTATCAAGGCAGCTGCCTATCATGTCATGCCCTACCTGCACAGGTGTGCTGGCTACTCAAATGATCCAATTAAGGAGGCCATTTAGTCAGCAGCAGCAGAAGTCCTGTGCCTGGACGCTCCAACAGGGGCCAGACACAAGCAGAAGCAGAAGCAGCAGAAGCAGCAGCAGCACCACCTTTTGTTTATTGGCTGCAGCAGCAGCAAGGGCCCACAGGCTGGCTAGCTGGCTAGCCAGCAAGCAGGTAGCAATGAAAGTAGGAATCTTTCTTTTTAACCCTGTAAGGGGGTGGTGCACTGTACCCGAAGATACTGCCATATCGGGTCAATGCATAGGGCGACGGAAGCAAGCTTCGAAATCGGCCCCCGTTCTCAAAAATCCATTTAATATATGGTCCCCAGATAGGGGACGTATCAGATATTAAACTGATAAGAACAGATACTACACTTGATCTTAGCCAAAAGGCCGAGAAGCGATAACCGTGAAAGGGGCGGGCCCAACAAGGTCCCCTTCATGGGCACTATCACTGCTTGCTGTCAGGGAGGCTGCCAGACAATTTTCCATGCACACTCTGGGCTGGGGGGCAGTCAACCACCAGTACACACAGCAGAACCTAAACCCATACCATTATTGCTAAGCAGCAAGACAGGGGCCCATTGCACTCCCACGGGGCCTTTTTAAATGCAATCCATAACCCGGATTTGCCAGGAACCCTTCTTACTCCTCCTACTTGCATGTGACACTGGGCTTAGGATCTGCATAGGAAACACACACACAAGCACACACCTACCTTTGTTGCCTGCAGATGCCTCCTTGGCTGTCCCCAAACGGTATCAAACCAACACCCACGGGAAGCTGTAAGCATAGAGGACATGCCTGCACCCCATTGGACTTACCTGTGTGGGGTTAAATCCGGGTTATTTGACAACCTATGGCGGTGATGGTTCTGCTCAGGCAGAGCAGTGCTGATGCTCCTCATAAAGCTGTCGCTGCTGTGAAGGTTCTAGGTGACATCACAAATCCCTTTGGTTACATACACAACAAAGCTGGGTTGTTGTTGTTTACACTCTGCAAGGCCTGTGGAAGTGAGTGACATCATAGCACTGTAGTTCTGAGGGTTCAAGATGGATGCAACAATCTCCTGTTGCTTCTATGAAGGCCGTAATAGACGACATCACCAAACAGCTCCATAGTCACATACACAGCAAAGGAGAGATGTTGTTTACACCTAGTGATGTCAGTGGTATTGAGTGACATCACAGCACAGTGCTAAGGCTCCTGGGCCTGGACACAGCAGCGGCTGCAATATCTCAACGGAGAATACGTTTATATCTATGTGTGTGTGTGCGCATATATATATATATATATATATATATATATATATATATATATATATTTCTCCGCCGAAATCACTTTTAAACCCATTTCCACCTTTTTTTCCCTTCTCTTCCTCTTACTTTTTTTTCACGTTTTTTTACGTTTTTCTCCTTTTCGCCTCTTTTCTGGGCGTATTATTCTTCTTTTTCTTCTTTTTTTTCGTCTAATGCATACCCCATCAGTGCAGCAATGCTTATTCAATACCGCCAGCAGATGGAGACACTGGGGGATAATTTTCTAAGGATTTATACTGATTTTTCCTGTCTGAATTTGTCGCACAGAAAGTTGCAGGCCAAATATGTGTGACATTTCTGCGACTTTAGCTTCTAGAGCATTTTTACAACATTATACATAGGTGCTGAATACATAAAAAGCGACTGTTCAGCGACAGACAAGTCGCATCGGCTGAAAGTAGGCCAGAATGTCAGTCCATGTTGGAGCAGGTTTAGATACAGTCTAAAGCATAGATCTCAAAGTCTGTGCACAGAATTTAGCAAGGGCCTCGCACCTTCTGATGCATCAGGTAGGTGCACAATAGCATAGCCTAACCCTCTGTACTTTGGTCTATATTGATGCGGGACATAGACAGCCAGCTGATGACCAATCCATTAGTGCAATGGATGGCTGGAAGCATTTGTCTTTGCCTTTGCAATACCACAGAAGCAATGCATGGTCAATGTACAGCAATGACACACCTGTGTGAACAGCCAGGAGACCCCCCCCCCCCCCCATGTTATGTTACATAGTTACATAGTTAGTACGGTCGAAAAAAGACATATGTCCATCACGTTCAACCAGGGAATTAAGGGGTAGGGGTGTGGCGCGATATTGGGGAAGGGATGAGATTTTATATTTCTTCATAAGCATTAATCTTATTTTGTCAATTAGGAACATTCAGCACCCACCCGCTATCAAGGCAGCTGCCTATCATGTCATGCCCTACCTGCACAGGTGTGCTGGCTACTCAAATGATCCAATTAAGGAGGCCATTTAGTCAGCAGCAGCAGAAGTCCTGTGCCTGGACGCTCCAACAGGGGCCAGACACAAGCAGAAGCAGAAGCAGCAGAAGCAGCAGCAGCACCACCTTTTGTTTATTGGCTGCAGCAGCAGCAAGGCCCACAGGGCTGGCTAGCTGGCTAGCCAGCAAGCAGGTAGCAATGAAAGTAGGAATCTTTCTTTTTAACCCTGTAAGGGGGTGGTGCACTGTACCCGAAGATACTGCCATATCGGGTCAATGCATAGGGCGACGGAAGCAAGCTTCGAAATCGGCCCCCGTTCTCAAAAATCCATTTAATATATGGTCCCCAGATAGGGGACGTATCAGATATTAAACTGATAAGAACAGATACTACACTTGATCTTAGCCAAAAGGCCGAGAAGCGATAACCGTGAAAGGGGCGGGCCCAACAAGGTCCCCTTCATGGGCACTATCACTGCTTGCTGTCAGGGAGGCTGCCAGACAATTTTCCATGCACACTCTGGGCTGGGGGGCAGTCAACCACCAGTACACACAGCAGAACCTAAACCCATACCATTATTGCTAAGCAGCAAGACAGGGGCCCATTGCACTCCCACGGGGCCTTTTTAAATGCAATCCATAACCCGGATTTGCCAGGAACCCTTCTTACTCCTCCTACTTGCATGTGACACTGGGCTTAGGATCTGCATAGGAAACACACACACAAGCACACACCTACCTTTGTTGCCTGCAGATGCCTCCTTGGCTGTCCCCAAACGGTATCAAACCAACACCCACGAGAAGCTGTAAGCATAGAGGACATGCCTGCACCCCATTGGACTTACCTGTGTGGGTTAAATCCGGGTTATTTGACAACCTATGGCGGTGATGGTTCTGCTCAGGCAGAGCAGTGCTGATGCTCCTCATAAAGCTGTCGCTGCTGTGAAGGTTCTAGGTGACATCACAAATCCCTTTGGTTACATACACAACAAAGCTGGGTTGTTGTTGTTTACACTCTGCAAGGCCTGTGGAAGTGAGTGACATCATAGCACTGTAGTTCTGAGGGTTCAAGATGGATGCAACAATCTCCTGTTGCTTCTATGAAGGCCGTAATAGACGACATCACCAAACAGCTCCATAGTCACATACACAGCAAAGGAGAGATGTTGTTTACACCTAGTGATGTCAGTGGTATTGAGTGACATCACAGCACAGTGCTAAGGCTCCTGGGCCTGGACACAGCAGCGGCTGCAATATCTCAACGGAGAATACGTTTATATCTATGTGTGTGTGTGCGCATATATATATATATATATATATATATATATATATATATATATATATATTTCTCCGCCGAAATCACTTTTAAACCCATTTCCACCTTTTTTTCCCTTCTCTTCCTCTTACTTTTTTTTCACGTTTTTTTACGTTTTTCTCCTTTTCGCCTCTTTTCTGGGCGTATTATTCTTCTTTTTCTTCTTTTTTTTCGTCTAATGCATACCCCATCAGTGCAGCAATGCTTATTCAATACCGCCAGCAGATGGAGACACTGGGGGATAATTTTCTAAGGATTTATACTGATTTTTCCTGTCTGAATTTGTCGCACAGAAAGTTGCAGGCCAAATATGTGTGACATTTCTGCGACTTTAGCTTCTAGAGCATTTTTACAACATTATACATAGGTGCTGAATACATAAAAAGCGACTGTTCAGCGACAGACAAGTCGCATCGGCTGAAAGTAGGCCAGAATGTCAGTCCATGTTGGAGCAGGTTTAGATACAGTCTAAAGCATAGATCTCAAAGTCTGTGCACAGAATTTAGCAAGGGCCTCGCACCTTCTGATGCATCAGGTAGGTGCACAATAGCATAGCCTAACCCTCTGTACTTTGGTCTATATTGATGCGGGACATAGACAGCCAGCTGATGACCAATCCATTAGTGCAATGGATGGCTGGAAGCATTTGTCTTTGCCTTTGCAATACCACAGAAGCAATGCATGGTCAATGTACAGCAATGACACACCTGTGTGAACAGCCAGGAGACCCCCCCCCCCCCATGTTATGTTACATAGTTACATAGTTAGTACGGTCGAAAAAAGACATATGTCCATCACGTTCAACCAGGGAATTAAGGGGTAGGGGTGTGGCGCGATATTGGGGAAGGGATGAGATTTTATATTTCTTCATAAGCATTAATCTTATTTTGTCAATTAGGAACATTCAGCACCCACCCGCTATCAAGGCAGCTGCCTATCATGTCATGCCCTACCTGCACAGGTGTGCTGGCTACTCAAATGATCCAATTAAGGAGGCCATTTAGTCAGCAGCAGCAGAAGTCCTGTGCCTGGACGCTCCAACAGGGGCCAGACACAAGCAGAAGCAGAAGCAGCAGAAGCAGCAGCAGCACCACCTTTTGTTTATTGGCTGCAGCAGCAGCAAGGCCCACAGGGCTGGCTAGCTGGCTAGCCAGCAAGCAGGTAGCAATGAAAGTAGGAATCTTTCTTTTTAACCCTGTAAGGGGGTGGTGCACTGTACCCGAAGATACTGCCATATCGGGTCAATGCATAGGGCGACGGAAGCAAGCTTCGAAATCGGCCCCCGTTCTCAAAAATCCATTTAATATATGGTCCCCAGATAGGGGACGTATCAGATATTAAACTGATAAGAACAGATACTACACTTGATCTTAGCCAAAAGGCCGAGAAGCGATAACCGTGAAAGGGGCGGGCCCAACAAGGTCCCCTTCATGGGCACTATCACTGCTTGCTGTCAGGGAGGCTGCCAGACAATTTTCCATGCACACTCTGGGCTGGGGGGCAGTCAACCACCAGTACACACAGCAGAACCTAAACCCATACCATTATTGCTAAGCAGCAAGACAGGGGCCCATTGCACTCCCACGGGGCCTTTTTAAATGCAATCCATAACCCGGATTTGCCAGGAACCCTTCTTACTCCTCCTACTTGCATGTGACACTGGGCTTAGGATCTGCATAGGAAACACACACACAAGCACACACCTACCTTTGTTGCCTGCAGATGCCTCCTTGGCTGTCCCCAAACGGTATCAAACCAACACCCACGGGAAGCTGTAAGCATAGAGGACATGCCTGCACCCCATTGGACTTACCTGTGTGGGTTAAATCCGGGTTATTTGACAACCTATGGCGGTGATGGTTCTGCTCAGGCAGAGCAGTGCTGATGCTCCTCATAAAGCTGTCGCTGCTGTGAAGGTTCTAGGTGACATCACAAATCCCTTTGGTTACATACACAACAAAGCTGGGTTGTTGTTGTTTACACTCTGCAAGGCCTGTGGAAGTGAGTGACATCATAGCACTGTAGTTCTGAGGGTTCAAGATGGATGCAACAATCTCCTGTTGCTTCTATGAAGGCCGTAATAGACGACATCACCAAACAGCTCCATAGTCACATACACAGCAAAGGAGAGATGTTGTTTACACCTAGTGATGTCAGTGGTATTGAGTGACATCACAGCACAGTGCTAAGGCTCCTGGGCCTGGACACAGCAGCGGCTGCAATATCTCAACGGAGAATACGTTTATATCTATGTGTGTGTGTGCGCATATATATATATATATATATATATATATATATATATATATATATATATTTCTCCGCCGAAATCACTTTTAAACCCATTTCCACCTTTTTTTCCCTTCTCTTCCTCTTACTTTTTTTTCACGTTTTTTTACGTTTTTCTCCTTTTCGCCTCTTTTCTGGGCGTATTATTCTTCTTTTTCTTCTTTTTTTTCGTCTAATGCATACCCCATCAGTGCAGCAATGCTTATTCAATACCGCCAGCAGATGGAGACACTGGGGGATAATTTTCTAAGGATTTATACTGATTTTTCCTGTCTGAATTTGTCGCACAGAAAGTTGCAGGCCAAATATGTGTGACATTTCTGCGACTTTAGCTTCTAGAGCATTTTTACAACATTATACATAGGTGCTGAATACATAAAAAGCGACTGTTCAGCGACAGACAAGTCGCATCGGCTGAAAGTAGGCCAGAATGTCAGTCCATGTTGGAGCAGGTTTAGATACAGTCTAAAGCATAGATCTCAAAGTCTGTGCACAGAATTTAGCAAGGGCCTCGCACCTTCTGATGCATCAGGTAGGTGCACAATAGCATAGCCTAACCCTCTGTACTTTGGTCTATATTGATGCGGGACATAGACAGCCAGCTGATGACCAATCCATTAGTGCAATGGATGGCTGGAAGCATTTGTCTTTGCCTTTGCAATACCACAGAAGCAATGCATGGTCAATGTACAGCAATGACACACCTGTGTGAACAGCCAGGAGACCCCCCCCCCCCCCATGTTATGTTACATAGTTACATAGTTAGTACGGTCGAAAAAAGACATATGTCCATCACGTTCAACCAGGGAATTAAGGGGTAGGGGTGTGGCGCGATATTGGGGAAGGGATGAGATTTTATATTTCTTCATAAGCATTAATCTTATTTTGTCAATTAGGAACATTCAGCACCCACCCGCTATCAAGGCAGCTGCCTATCATGTCATGCCCTACCTGCACAGGTGTGCTGGCTACTCAAATGATCCAATTAAGGAGGCCATTTAGTCAGCAGCAGCAGAAGTCCTGTGCCTGGACGCTCCAACAGGGGCCAGACACAAGCAGAAGCAGAAGCAGCAGCAGCACCACCTTTTGTTTATTGGCTGCAGCAGCAGCAAGGCCCACAGGGCTGGCTAGCTGGCTAGCCAGCAAGCAGGTAGCAATGAAAGTAGGAATCTTTCTTTTTAACCCTGTAAGGGGGTGGTGCACTGTACCCGAAGATACTGCCATATTGGGTCAATGCATAGGGCGACGGAAGCAAGCTTCGAAATCGGCCCCCGTTCTCAAAAATCCATTTAATATATGGTCCCCAGATAGGGGACGTATCAGATATTAAACTGATAAGAACAGATACTACACTTGATCTTAGCCAAAAGGCCGAGAAGCGATAACCGTGAAAGGGGCGGGCCCAACAAGGTCCCCTTCATGGGCACTATCACTGCTTGCTGTCAGGGAGGCTGCCAGACAATTTTCCATGCACACTCTGGGCTGGGGGGCAGTCAACCACCAGTACACACAGCAGAACCTAAACCCATACCATTATTGCTAAGCAGCAAGACAGGGGCCCATTGCACTCCCACGGGGCCTTTTTAAATGCAATCCATAACCCGGATTTGCCAGGAACCCTTCTTACTCCTCCTACTTGCATGTGACACTGGGCTTAGGATCTGCATAGGAAACACACACACAAGCACACACCTACCTTTGTTGCCTGCAGATGCCTCCTTGGCTGTCCCCAAACGGTATCAAACCAACACCCACGGGAAGCTGTAAGCATAGAGGACATGCCTGCACCCCATTGGACTTACCTGTGTGGGTTAAATCCGGGTTATTTGACAACCTATGGCGGTGATGGTTCTGCTCAGGCAGAGCAGTGCTGATGCTCCTCATAAAGCTGTCGCTGCTGTGAAGGTTCTAGGTGACATCACAAATCCCTTTGGTTACATACACAACAAAGCTGGGTTGTTGTTGTTTACACTCTGCAAGGCCTGTGGAAGTGAGTGACATCATAGCACTGTAGTTCTGAGGGTTCAAGATGGATGCAACAATCTCCTGTTGCTTCTATGAAGGCCGTAATAGACGACATCACCAAACAGCTCCATAGTCACATACACAGCAAAGGAGAGATGTTGTTTACACCTAGTGATGTCAGTGGTATTGAGTGACATCACAGCACAGTGCTAAGGCTCCTGGGCCTGGACACAGCAGCGGCTGCAATATCTCAACGGAGAATACGTTTATATCTATGTGTGTGTGTGCGCATATATATATATATATATATATATATATATATATATATATATTTCTCCGCCGAAATCACTTTTAAACCCATTTCCACCTTTTTTTCCCTTCTCTTCCTCTTACTTTTTTTTCACGTTTTTTTACGTTTTTCTCCTTTTCGCCTCTTTTCTGGGCGTATTATTCTTCTTTTTCTTCTTTTTTTTCGTCTAATGCATACCCCATCAGTGCAGCAATGCTTATTCAATACCGCCAGCAGATGGAGACACTGGGGGATAATTTTCTAAGGATTTATACTGATTTTTCCTGTCTGAATTTGTCGCACAGAAAGTTGCAGGCCAAATATGTGTGACATTTCTGCGACTTTAGCTTCTAGAGCATTTTTACAACATTATACATAGGTGCTGAATACATAAAAAGCGACTGTTCAGCGACAGACAAGTCGCATCGGCTGAAAGTAGGCCAGAATGTCAGTCCATGTTGGAGCAGGTTTAGATACAGTCTAAAGCATAGATCTCAAAGTCTGTGCACAGAATTTAGCAAGGGCCTCGCACCTTCTGATGCATCAGGTAGGTGCACAATAGCATAGCCTAACCCTCTGTACTTTGGTCTATATTGATGCGGGACATAGACAGCCAGCTGATGACCAATCCATTAGTGCAATGGATGGCTGGAAGCATTTGTCTTTGCCTTTGCAATACCACAGAAGCAATGCATGGTCAATGTACAGCAATGACACACCTGTGTGAACAGCCAGGAGACCCCCCCCCCCATGTTATGTTACATAGTTACATAGTTAGTACGGTCGAAAAAAGACATATGTCCATCACGTTCAACCAGGGAATTAAGGGGTAGGGGTGTGGCGCGATATTGGGGAAGGGATGAGATTTTATATTTCTTCATAAGCATTAATCTTATTTTGTCAATTAGGAACATTCAGCACCCACCCGCTATCAAGGCAGCTGCCTATCATGTCATGCCCTACCTGCACAGGTGTGCTGGCTACTCAAATGATCCAATTAAGGAGGCCATTTAGTCAGCAGCAGCAGAAGTCCTGTGCCTGGACGCTCCAACAGGGGCCAGACACAAGCAGAAGCAGAAGCAGCAGAAGCAGCAGCAGCACCACCTTTTGTTTATTGGCTGCAGCAGCAGCAAGGCCCACAGGGCTGGCTAGCTGGCTAGCCAGCAAGCAGGTAGCAATGAAAGTAGGAATCTTTCTTTTTAACCCTGTAAGGGGGTGGTGCACTGTACCCGAAGATACTGCCATATCGGGTCAATGCATAGGGCGACGGAAGCAAGCTTCGAAATCGGCCCCCGTTCTCAAAAATCCATTTAATATATGGTCCCCAGATAGGGGACGTATCAGATATTAAACTGATAAGAACAGATACTACACTTGATCTTAGCCAAAAGGCCGAGAAGCGATAACCGTGAAAGGGGCGGGCCCAACAAGGTCCCCTTCATGGGCACTATCACTGCTTGCTGTCAGGGAGGCTGCCAGACAATTTTCCATGCACACTCTGGGCTGGGGGGCAGTCAACCACCAGTACACACAGCAGAACCTAAATCCATACCATTATTGCTAAGCAGCAAGACAGGGGCCCATTGCACTCCCACGGGGCCTTTTTAAATGCAATCCATAACCCGGATTTGCCAGGAACCCTTCTTACTCCTCCTACTTGCATGTGACACTGGGCTTAGGATCTGCATAGGAAACACACACACAAGCACACACCTACCTTTGTTGCCTGCAGATGCCTCCTTGGCTGTCCCCAAACGGTATCAAACCAACACCCACGGGAAGCTGTAAGCATAGAGGACATGCCTGCACCCCATTGGACTTACCTGTGTGGGTTAAATCCGGGTTATTTGACAACCTATGGCGGTGATGGTTCTGCTCAGGCAGAGCAGTGCTGATGCTCCTCATAAAGCTGTCGCTGCTGTGAAGGTTCTAGGTGACATCACAAATCCCTTTGGTTACATACACAACAAAGCTGGGTTGTTGTTGTTTACACTCTGCAAGGCCTGTGGAAGTGAGTGACATCATAGCACTGTAGTTCTGAGGGTTCAAGATGGATGCAACAATCTCCTGTTGCTTCTATGAAGGCCGTAATAGACGACATCACCAAACAGCTCCATAGTCACATACACAGCAAAGGAGAGATGTTGTTTACACCTAGTGATGTCAGTGGTATTGAGTGACATCACAGCACAGTGCTAAGGCTCCTGGGCCTGGACACAGCAGCGGCTGCAATATCTCAACGGAGAATACGTTTATATCTATGTGTGTGTGTGTGCGCATATATATATATATATATATATATATATATATATATATTTCTCCGCCGAAATCACTTTTAAACCCATTTCCACCTTTTTTTCCCTTCTCTTCCTCTTACTTTTTTTTCACGTTTTTTTACGTTTTTCTCCTTTTCGCCTCTTTTCTGGGCGTATTATTCTTCTTTTTCTTCTTTTTTTTCGTCTAATGCATACCCCATCAGTGCAGCAATGCTTATTCAATACCGCCAGCAGATGGAGACACTGGGGGATAATTTTCTAAGGATTTATACTGATTTTTCCTGTCTGAATTTGTCGCACAGAAAGTTGCAGGCCAAATATGTGTGACATTTCTGCGACTTTAGCTTCTAGAGCATTTTTACAACATTATACATAGGTGCTGAATACATAAAAAGCGACTGTTCAGCGACAGACAAGTCGCATCGGCTGAAAGTAGGCCAGAATGTCAGTCCATGTTGGAGCAGGTTTAGATACAGTCTAAAGCATAGATCTCAAAGTCTGTGCACAGAATTTAGCAAGGGCCTCGCACCTTCTGATGCATCAGGTAGGTGCACAATAGCATAGCCTAACCCTCTGTACTTTGGTCTATATTGATGCGGGACATAGACAGCCAGCTGATGACCAATCCATTAGTGCAATGGATGGCTGGAAGCATTTGTCTTTGCCTTTGCAATACCACAGAAGCAATGCATGGTCAATGTACAGCAATGACACACCTGTGTGAACAGCCAGGAGACCCCCCCCCCCCCCATGTTATGTTACATAGTTACATAGTTAGTACGGTCGAAAAAAGACATATGTCCATCACGTTCAACCAGGGAATTAAGGGGTAGGGGTGTGGCGCGATATTGGGGAAGGGATGAGATTTTATATTTCTTCATAAGCATTAATCTTATTTTGTCAATTAGGAACATTCAGCACCCACCCGCTATCAAGGCAGCTGCCTATCATGTCATGCCCTACCTGCACAGGTGTGCTGGCTACTCAAATGATCCAATTAAGGAGGCCATTTAGTCAGCAGCAGCAGAAGTCCTGTGCCTGGACGCTCCAACAGGGGCCAGACACAAGCAGAAGCAGAAGCAGCAGAAGCAGCAGCAGCACCACCTTTTGTTTATTGGCTGCAGCAGCAGCAAGGCCCACAGGGCTGGCTAGCTGGCTAGCCAGCAAGCAGGTAGCAATGAAAGTAGGAATCTTTCTTTTTAACCCTGTAAGGGGGTGGTGCACTGTACCCGAAGATACTGCCATATCGGGTCAATGCATAGGGCGACGGAAGCAAGCTTCGAAATCGGCCCCCGTTCTCAAAAATCCATTTAATATATGGTCCCCAGATAGGGGACGTATCAGATATTAAACTGATAAGAACAGATACTACACTTGATCTTAGCCAAAAGGCCGAGAAGCGATAACCGTGAAAGGGGCGGGCCCAACAAGGTCCCCTTCATGGGCACTATCACTGCTTGCTGTCAGGGAGGCTGCCAGACAATTTTCCATGCACACTCTGGGCTGGGGGGCAGTCAACCACCAGTACACACAGCAGAACCTAAACCCATACCATTATTGCTAAGCAGCAAGACAGGGGCCCATTGCACTCCCACGGGGCCTTTTTAAATGCAATCCATAACCCGGATTTGCCAGGAACCCTTCTTACTCCTCCTACTTGCATGTGACACTGGGCTTAGGATCTGCATAGGAAACACACACACAAGCACACACCTACCTTTGTTGCCTGCAGATGCCTCCTTGGCTGTCCCCAAACGGTATCAAACCAACACCCACGGGAAGCTGTAAGCATAGAGGACATGCCTGCACCCCATTGGACTTACCTGTGTGGGTTAAATCCGGGTTATTTGACAACCTATGGCGGTGATGGTTCTGCTCAGGCAGAGCAGTGCTGATGCTCCTCATAAAGCTGTCGCTGCTGTGAAGGTTCTAGGTGACATCACAAATCCCTTTGGTTACATACACAACAAAGCTGGGTTGTTGTTGTTTACACTCTGCAAGGCCTGTGGAAGTGAGTGACATCATAGCACTGTAGTTCTGAGGGTTCAAGATGGATGCAACAATCTCCTGTTGCTTCTATGAAGGCCGTAATAGACGACATCACCAAACAGCTCCATAGTCACATACACAGCAAAGGAGAGATGTTGTTTACACCTAGTGATGTCAGTGGTATTGAGTGACATCACAGCACAGTGCTAAGGCTCCTGGGCCTGGACACAGCAGCGGCTGCAATATCTCAACGGAGAATACGTTTATATCTATGTGTGTGTGTGCGCATATATATATATATATATATATATATATATATATATATATTTCTCCGCCGAAATCACTTTTAAACCCATTTCCACCTTTTTTTCCCTTCTCTTCCTCTTACTTTTTTTTCACGTTTTTTTACGTTTTTCTCCTTTTCGCCTCTTTTCTGGGCGTATTATTCTTCTTTTTCTTCTTTTTTTTCGTCTAATGCATACCCCATCAGTGCAGCAATGCTTATTCAATACCGCCAGCAGATGGAGACACTGGGGGATAATTTTCTAAGGATTTATACTGATTTTTCCTGTCTGAATTTGTCGCACAGAAAGTTGCAGGCCAAATATGTGTGACATTTCTGCGACTTTAGCTTCTAGAGCATTTTTACAACATTATACATAGGTGCTGAATACATAAAAAGCGACTGTTCAGCGACAGACAAGTCGCATCGGCTGAAAGTAGGCCAGAATGTCAGTCCATGTTGGAGCAGGTTTAGATACAGTCTAAAGCATAGATCTCAAAGTCTGTGCACAGAATTTAGCAAGGGCCTCGCACCTTCTGATGCATCAGGTAGGTGCACAATAGCATAGCCTAACCCTCTGTACTTTGGTCTATATTGATGCGGGACATAGACAGCCAGCTGATGACCAATCCATTAGTGCAATGGATGGCTGGAAGCATTTGTCTTTGCCTTTGCAATACCACAGAAGCAATGCATGGTCAATGTACAGCAATGACACACCTGTGTGAACAGCCAGGAGACCCCCCCCCCCCCATGTTATGTTACATAGTTACATAGTTAGTACGGTCGAAAAAAGACATATGTCCATCACGTTCAACCAGGGAATTAAGGGGTAGGGGTGTGGCGCGATATTGGGGAAGGGATGAGATTTTATATTTCTTCATAAGCATTAATCTTATTTTGTCAATTAGGAACATTCAGCACCCACCCGCTATCAAGGCAGCTGCCTATCATGTCATGCCCTACCTGCACAGGTGTGCTGGCTACTCAAATGATCCAATTAAGGAGGCCATTTAGTCAGCAGCAGCAGAAGTCCTGTGCCTGGACGCTCCAACAGGGGCCAGACACAAGCAGAAGCAGAAGCAGCAGAAGCAGCAGCAGCACCACCTTTTGTTTATTGGCTGCAGCAGCAGCAAGGCCCACAGGGCTGGCTAGCTGGCTAGCCAGCAAGCAGGTAGCAATGAAAGTAGGAATCTTTCTTTTTAACCCTGTAAGGGGGTGGTGCACTGTACCCGAAGATACTGCCATATCGGGTCAATGCATAGGGCGACGGAAGCAAGCTTCGAAATCGGCCCCCGTTCTCAAAAATCCATTTAATATATGGTCCCCAGATAGGGGACGTATCAGATATTAAACTGATAAGAACAGATTTTTGTTTTAATCTAAAGCCGAGGAACGTGCTTTCGATTCACCCAAAGTGCAAGAAAAAGTGCAAACGTGTTACACTAAAAAAACGTGCACAAAGGATGCGGTCTATCGCAAGCCCTTCTCCGATAGGAGAGAGGCCCCCCAACAAACCTTACCCTTCGCCTCCGGACCAAAAGGTACCTGCGAGGTTCCAGGTTCGATGTCCCTTTTCGCCGAAGCTACTAGGAGACCACAAATGCTCCCGGCATCCCCCTTGGCGTTAGCCAAGGTATCTGCCCGCAGAGCCGATTACGGTAGGTACCCTGCGAAGCAGGAGTACCCGGGGTGTTTGCAGGGAGGTGCGGAACCTAATGGCCACACACACCTCCCCTAGACCGCCAGGAGGGACACCCAGAAGGGCTACCGCATCCTGACAAATCCTGTGAACACACAACACGCAAAAAGTGACACAGTGAGACAAAAAATAAATAAATAAGTGAATGTGTGCAGATATACTGCCCGGACATCCGGCCGGATCTATAAAAATTTCTCTGATCCTAGCCAGAAGGCCGGGAATCAAGAGGTGAGTGCCACAAGGTGAAGAGATTATGGTGCCCGTGCTTCAACTCAGTGAGCCTATTCTCCCAGTGAGTTTCGGCACCTCGGGGTCACCACTCCCCGAGGCACAAAAGTACCTCGGCTCTAGACCCTCTCAGCCTCATGGCGAGACCCGGAGGGAACAGGTCACATCGGGGCAGCCGTCGAGCTGATTCCTCAGAACCAGCCCCGGAAAGCCCTGGTACACCTGCATCCTCCATGCAGCACCCATCCCCACCAGCATGAAAACTGATAAGAACAGATACTACACTTGATCTTAGCCAAAAGGCCGAGAAGCGATAACCGTGAAAGGGGCGGGCCCAACAAGGTGCCCTTCATGGGCACTATCACTGCTTGCTGTCAGGGAGGCTGCCAGACAATTTTCCATGCACACTCTGGGCTGGGGGGCAGTCAACCACCAGTACACACAGCAGAACCTAAACCCATACCATTATTGCTAAGCAGCAAGACAGGGGCCCATTGCACTCCCACGGGGCCTTTTTAAATGCAATCCATAACCCGGATTTGCCAGGAACCCTTCTTACTCCTCCTACTTGCATGTGACACTGGGCTTAGGATCTGCATAGGAAACACACACACAAGCACACACCTACCTTTGTTGCCTGCAGATGCCTCCTTGGCTGTCCCCAAACGGTATCAAACCAACACCCACGGGAAGCTGTAAGCATAGAGGACATGCCTGCACCCCATTGGACTTACCTGTGTGGGTTAAATCCGGGTTATTTGACAACCTATGGCGGTGATGGTTCTGCTCAGGCAGAGCAGTGCTGATGCTCCTCATAAAGCTGTCGCTGCTGTGAAGGTTCTAGGTGACATCACAAATCCCTATGGTTACATACACAACAAAGCTGGGTTGTTGTTGTTTACACTCTGCAAGGCCTGTGGAAGTGAGTGACATCATAGCACTGTAGTTCTGAGGGTTCTAGATGGATGCAACAATCTCCTGTTGCTTCTATGAAGGCCATAATAGACGACATCACCAAACAGCTCCATAGTCACATACACAGCAAAGGAGAGATGTTGTTTACACCTAGTGATGTCAGTGGTATTGAGTGACATCACAGCACAGTGCTAAGGCTCCTGGGCCTGGACACAGCAGCGGCTGCAATATCTCAACGGAGAATACGTTTATATATATGTGTGTGTGTGCGCGTATATATATATATATATATATATATATATATATATATATATATATATATTTCTCCGCCGAAATCACTTTTAAACCCATTTCCACCTTTTTTTCCCTTCTCTTCCTCTTACTTTTTTTTCACGTTTTTTTACGTTTTTCTCCTTTTCGCCTCTTTTCTGGGCGTATTATTCTTCTTTTTCTTCTTTTTTTTCGTCTAATGCATACCCCATCAGTGCAGCAATGCTTATTCAATACCGCCAGCAGATGGAGACACTGGGGGATAATTTTCTAAGGATTTATACTGATTTTTCCTGTCTGAATTTGTCGCACAGAAAGTTGCAGGCCAAATATGTGTGACATTTCTGCGACTTTAGCTTCTAGAGCATTTTTACAACATTATACATAGGTGCTGAATACATAAAAAGCGACTGTTCAGCGACAGACAAGTCGCATCGGCTGAAAGTAGGCCAGAATGTCAGTCCATGTTGGAGCAGGTTTAGATACAGTCTAAAGTATAGATCTCAAAGTCTGTGCACAGAATTTAGCAAGGGCCTCGCACCTTCTGATGCATCAGGTAGGTGCACAATAGCATAGCCTAACCCTCTGTACTTTGGTCTATATTGATGCGGGACATAGACAGCCAGCTGATGACCAATCCATTAGTGCAATGGATGGCTGGAAGCATTTGTCTTTGCCTTTGCAATACCACAGAAGCAATGCATGGTCAATGTACAGCAATGACACACCTGTGTGAACAGCCAGGAGACCCCCCCCCCCCCATGTTATGTTACATAGTTACATAGTTAGTACGGTCGAAAAAAGACATATGTCCATCAAGTTCAACCAGGGAATTAAGGGGTAGGGGTGTGGCGCGATATTGGGGAAGGGATGAGATTTTATATTTCTTCATAAGCATTAATCTTATTTTGTCAATTAGGAACATTCAGCACCCACCCGCTATCAAGGCAGCTGCCTATCATGTCATGCCCTACCTGCACAGGTGTGCTGGCTACTCAAATGATCCAATTAAGGAGGCCATTTAGTCAGCAGCAGCAGAAGTCCTGTGCCTGGACGCTCCAACAGCGGCCAGACACAAGCAGAAGCAGAAGCAGCAGAAGCAGCAGCAGCACCACCTTTTGTTTTTTGGCTGCAGCAGCAGCAAGGCCCACAGGGCTGGCTAGCCAGCAAGCAGGTAGCAATGAAAGTAGGAATCTTTCTTTTTAACCCTGTAAGGGGGTGGTGCACTGTACCCGAAGATACTGCCATATCGGGTCAATGCATAGGGCGACGGAAGCAAGCTTCGAAATCGGCCCCCGTTCTCAAAAATCCATTTAATATATGGTCCCCAGATAGGGGACGTATCAGATATTAAACTGATAAGAACAGATACTACACTTGATCTTAGCCAAAAGGCCGAGAAGCGATAACCGTGAAAGGGGCGGGCCCAACAAGGTGCCCTTCATGGGCACTATCACTGCTTGCTGTCAGGGAGGCTGCCAGACAATTTTCCATGCACACTCTGGGCTGGGGGGCAGTCAACCACCAGTACACACAGCAGAACCTAAACCCATACCATTATTGCTAAGCAGCAAGACAGGGGCCCATTGCACTCCCACGGGGCCTTTTTAAATGCAATCCATAACCCGGATTTGCCAGGAACCCTTCTTACTCCTCCTACTTGCATGTGACACTGGGCTTAGGATCTGCATAGGAAACACACACACAAGCACACACCTACCTTTGTTGCCTGCAGATGCCTCCTTGGCTGTCCCCAAACGGTATCAAACCAACACCCACGGGAAGCTGTAAGCATAGAGGACATGCCTGCACCCCATTGGACTTACCTGTGTGGGTTAAATCCGGGTTATTTGACAACCTATGGCGGTGATGGTTCTGCTCAGGCAGAGCAGTGCTGATGCTCCTCATAAAGCTGTCGCTGCTGTGAAGGTTCTAGGTGACATCACAAATCCCTATGGTTACATACACAACAAAGCTGGGTTGTTGTTGTTTACACTCTGCAAGGCCTGTGGAAGTGAGTGACATCATAGCACTGTAGTTCTGAGGGTTCTAGATGGATGCAACAATCTCCTGTTGCTTCTATGAAGGCCATAATAGACGACATCACCAAACAGCTCCATAGTCACATACACAGCAAAGGAGAGATGTTGTTTACACCTAGTGATGTCAGTGGTATTGAGTGACATCACAGCACAGTGCTAAGGCTCCTGGGCCTGGACACAGCAGCGGCTGCAATATCTCAACGGAGAATACGTTTATATATATGTGTGTGTGTGCGCGTATATATATATATATATATATATATATATATATATATATATATATATATTTCTCCGCCGAAATCACTTTTAAACCCATTTCCACCTTTTTTTCCCTTCTCTTCCTCTTACTTTTTTTTCACGTTTTTTTACGTTTTTCTCCTTTTCGCCTCTTTTCTGGGCGTATTATTCTTCTTTTTCTTCTTTTTTTTCGTCTAATGCATACCCCATCAGTGCAGCAATGCTTATTCAATACCGCCAGCAGATGGAGACACTGGGGGATAATTTTCTAAGGATTTATACTGATTTTTCCTGTCTGAATTTGTCGCACAGAAAGTTGCAGGCCAAATATGTGTGACATTTCTGCGACTTTAGCTTCTAGAGCATTTTTACAACATCATACATAGGTGCTGAATACATAAAAAGCGACTGTTCAGCGACAGACAAGTCGCATCGGCTGAAAGTAGGCCAGAATGTCAGTCCATGTTGGAGCAGGTTTAGATACAGTCTAAAGTATAGATCTCAAAGTCTGTGCACAGAATTTAGCAAGGGCCTCGCACCTTCTGATGCATCAGGTAGGTGCACAATAGCATAGCCTAACCCTCTGTACTTTGGTCTATATTGATGCGGGACATAGACAGCCAGCTGATGACCAATCCATTAGTGCAATGGATGGCTGGAAGCATTTGTCTTTGCCTTTGCAATACCACAGAAGCAATGCATGGTCAATGTACAGCAATGACACACCTGTGTGAACAGCCAGGAGACCCCCCCCCCCCCCCCCCATGTTATGTTACATAGTTACATAGTTAGTACGGTCGAAAAAAGACATATGTCCATCAAGTTCAACCAGGGAATTAAGGGGTAGGGGTGTGGCGCGATATTGGGGAAGGGATGAGATTTTATATTTCTTCATAAGCATTAATCTTATTTTGTCAATTAGGAACATTCAGCACCCACCCGCTATCAAGGCAGCTGCCTATCATGTCATGCCCTACCTGCACAGGTGTGCTGGCTACTCAAATGATCCAATTAAGGAGGCCATTTAGTCAGCAGCAGCAGAAGTCCTGTGCCTGGACGCTCCAACAGCGGCCAGACACAAGCAGAAGCAGAAGCAGCAGAAGCAGCAGCAGCACCACCTTTTGTTTTTTGGCTGCAGCAGCAGCAAGGCCCACAGGGCTGGCTAGCTGGCTAGCCAGCAAGCAGGTAGCAATGAAAGTAGGAATCTTTTTCTTTTTAACCCTGTAAGGGGGTGGTGCACTGTACCCGAAGATACTGCCATATCGGGTCAATGCATAGGGCGACGGAAGCAAGCTTCGAAATCGGCCCCCGTTCTCAAAAATCCATTTAATATATGGTCCCCAGATAGGGGACGTATCAGATATTAAACTGATAAGAACAGATACTACACTTGATCTTAGCCAAAAGGCCGAGAAGCGATAACCGTGAAAGGGGCGGGCCCAACAAGGTGCCCTTCATGGGCACTATCACTGCTTGCTGTCAGGGAGGCTGCCAGACAATTTTCCATGCACACTCTGGGCTGGGGGGCAGTCAACCACCAGTACACACAGCAGAACCTAAACCCATACCATTATTGCTAAGCAGCAAGACAGGGGCCCATTGCACTCCCACGGGGCCTTTTTAAATGCAATCCATAACCCGGATTTGCCAGGAACCCTTCTTACTCCTCCTACTTGCATGTGACACTGGGCTTAGGATCTGCATAGGAAACACACACACAAGCACACACCTACCTTTGTTGCCTGCAGATGCCTCCTTGGCTGTCCCCAAACGGTATCAAACCAACACCCACGGGAAGCTGTAAGCATAGAGGACATGCCTGCACCCCATTGGACTTACCTGTGTGGGTTAAATCCGGGTTATTTGACAACCTATGGCGGTGATGGTTCTGCTCAGGCAGAGCAGTGCTGATGCTCCTCATAAAGCTGTCGCTGCTGTGAAGGTTCTAGGTGACATCACAAATCCCTATGGTTACATACACAACAAAGCTGGGTTGTTGTTGTTTACACTCTGCAAGGCCTGTGGAAGTGAGTGACATCATAGCACTGTAGTTCTGAGGGTTCTAGATGGATGCAACAATCTCCTGTTGCTTCTATGAAGGCCATAATAGACGACATCACCAAACAGCTCCATAGTCACATACACAGCAAAGGAGAGATGTTGTTTACACCTAGTGATGTCAGTGGTATTGAGTGACATCACAGCACAGTGCTAAGGCTCCTGGGCCTGGACACAGCAGCGGCTGCAATATCTCAACGGAGAATACGTTTATATATATGTGTGTGTGTGCGCGTATATATATATATATATATATATATATATATATATGTGGGAAGCCTATCAGGCTGAATTTGTGGGAGGGGCTTTGGCTATTTAACATCCATCGGCCCCTCCCTCTGGGCGTATGCTGGGTTGGCGAAATTGCGGGGGTTCTTTCGTTGCGTACGCTGGGTCAGGTGTGTGGTGGTGCAGGTAAGTGCCGGGTGACCGGCAGGTTTCTTTACTGGGGCCCTGGTCTGTTGCTATTGCTCCCCTCGTTTGGCGGGCAGGCTCCGGTACCCAGCGTGTTATGTAGGCGGCGGTCCGTCGGTGCAGCGCATGCCCGGGCTGGCCACAGTGTACACGGTCTCTGGGTCCAGCGGCAGCTGGCGGCATGGCAAGCGCGGGGAGACGCGACCCACGTGGGTCTCCCTGTGCCGGCGTCTCACGTGCAACACGGGGCTCTGAACGGGCGGAGTCACAGCATGCCAGTGAGCCGACGGTATAGCTCCACGGATGGCCAGCAGGTGGCGCTGAAAAAAAAAAAAAAAAATGTGTGTGTGTGTGAGGAAATGTTAGGCTTACAGAGAGTATTGGTACCATACAGTAATAGGGGCTGGCTCATGGTGCACCGGTGTCAGGCCACGGTTCCTGACACATGCACTATCGCAGACAAGGGGCAGCTTGTAAAGTTTATAATACGATAATTCATATCACTGTGGCTCGGTTTAGGGGGGGGGGGGTGGTCATGCATATCGGGGGTAACGGGTCAGAAGCGTGGGGTTGGGGTAGTTTCAGGCATAGGGGGGGGGGGTAAGGGGGGGGTCAGCAGGTATGGGGTCAGAGGTAGTAGGTGGCGCGTAAACCATATGGTTAGTACACTGTTAGTTTCTCTTGCAGTTTAGGTGGGCTGTATCCAGTTAGGTGGTCGTTACGTTCCTGGTCATTGCAAATTCGGCTACGGTCAGTACCAACCGTACGGCGGTTGTTCATGTTATTTATTCACGTTTCACGGTGGTCATCACTTTCGCTAGCAGACGCTAGTTCACGTCATTTCAGTCAAATGCTTGAAACTCCTGTTACATTAGTTAATGTTACGCACTACTGCTGTTACACATAGGCCCTGAATCACTGTATATCTGACTCGACATGTCAGATAGGGTTCAAGGCGTCATTGCTACTGTCACGCATACAGAGCATTTCGTTTACACAGGTAGTGGTCACTGCGATCTTGACTCTTCTTCAAGGGTGACCACTCGCCTGCGGTGGTTGCTGACACGTCTTCAGAGCCATCGCTAGTTAGTTAGAAACGGTGCACACTGTAATCTTGACTCGCAGTCAGGATGTGTTCACGGTTCAATAATTCATGACTATACGCGTCATGCACACATTCTCGGTCAGACACACGGTCAGGCCTCGTTTCAAACTATTCAGGTGGTACTCTGGGGTCGCACTGGCACTACGGTCAGCACTCTTGGGTTCGGCCACATTTCACGGGCAGTCTGCAGCTGTAAGATAACATTAAGTATGTATTCGGTTGTTTGCAGGGTTACAGTCGATTTGCTGTTCGTTCAGACGTCTTACTGTTGTGTTACAGTGGTGGTGAGGTCAGTCAGTACTCAGCGAGGGGGGTACACGTTTCTCATATCTGGTGACTCACGATTACCGTTTTGTTTCCCCGGCACCCGTTACGGCCCGGACAGGTCATGTCTCACGTGTCAGACATAGAGGACCCGATGTCCATCCCTGATACACCAGCTAGGAGCTCCGTGCGAGGGACGCCCTCCTCTGCAGCTTACAGGGCTTGGACGATCCCCAAATTGATGGAGGAGTTGCGCAAGAGAGCAATTCCATTTCCAGCAACCGCCCGAAAAGCAGAGTTGTACAAACTCCTCATGGCGGATCAGGGGGCTGGCGACAGTCAGGAGGGGACCTCGAGCCAGTCCACCCTCTCTGAACTGCATGCAATGATGACTTCCATGTTGGGCAGGCTGGATTCTCTGGAGAGAAGGGGCATTCAGGGGCCTCCAGCTCCAGCAGCATTGCAGGCGCCAACGCCTACACAGATGTCTGCCCCTGTTCCGGTAGGCAACCCAGGTAGGCGCTCTGGGCCACCAAGGGTGTCACCAGTCCATTTTGTCCCAGCGGCCCTGAGAAAAGACATACTGGAAGGGAAGGACATCAATTTGGCGGCCCTGTTGCTATCTGCCTTTGACGTTGAGGACACTAGAACGGTAGCATGCGCTGACTTATCTGTTGTCCTTAAGAGTAAGGACACCAGGCTGAAACGGAAGCTAAATATCCACGAGTTTGTGATTGCCTTCAGCAAATACAGGGAGGTGATATGCTCAGCCAGGCCGGAGCGCAGAGAGGAGCTCGACCTGTATTTGCTGAGGGTTACGGAATACGCTTACAAATACGGTGGTACCCATTTCTACGATTATCATAGAAGTTTCTCAGCCATGGCAGCGGCGGCCTTCAGCCAAGATGGGTATCTCACAGACTGGAGCATCGAAGATTCACAGATGTTCTGCAGCCACTTCGCAAATCTCAAATTCCCCGCATGTGCCGCCTGTCAATCAATCACGCATACTACGGCGGGGTGTGTAGGGCTGGCTCAACAGGGCGAGCAGGGCACTATCAGACCGTCCACTTCCACGGACAGTTTCAGCAGGTCCGCACCTGCCGTGGATAAGTTGGGCCGTCCAGTACACTACCTCGGAGGCTCACAAATTTGTAACAACTATAACATGTCTTCGTGCAAACTTCAGCAATTGCAGGTTATTACACGTCTGCTTCTACTGCTTCAGGGCACATCCGGGCTCTGCTTGTAGGCAGAAAGGGCCAGCATGACTAGGCGGGGTACGTACCCCAGTCCTGGCCGCTCTGCTCGCGGATCACCCGGACCCAGATTGGGTCCAATGGTTGATTAATAGTTTTGATAGAGGCTTCCACGCCGGCATGGTCACACTGCCGCAGGCCACATTTGAATGCGACAATCTGTTGTCTGCCGTAAACGATCCCGCTGTTGTCACTGAATTAATAAATGCTGAGCTAATGAAAGGTTATATGATTGGCCCCTTGTTAGTTTCTCCATTCAGGTCTTGGAGGGTCAGTCCGGTAGGGGTGGTAACAGGCAAGTTCAATGGGAAAAAGAGACTGATATTTGACTTGTCGGCTCCTCATGGGTCACGTATTCCCAGTATCAACTCTCTCATTCCATCCGAGGAGTTTAGCATGCATTATTCTTCCATAGACCAGGCTATTCAGGTCATCTTGGCGCTCGGCCCAGGGACTTGGATGGCGAAGGCGGATATCACTGACGCCTTCAAGTTGCTGCCATTGCACAGGGACCAGTGGCAATGGTTTGGGCTCAAATGGCAAGGGGCATATTACTTTGCTTCCAAGTTGACGTTCGGATGCAAGAGCAGCCCGTGGCTGTTTGACCAACTGGCCCAGGCATTGCACTGGCTGCTGGTTAATGTCTCTGGATGCAGCCAGGTCATCCATTACTTGGATGACTTTCTTCTGCTCAGTCGCCCGAGGGAAGAGCCGGACCAGTTGGTCAGATTGCTAAAACTGTTCACTGATATTGGGGTGCCAGTGTCTTCCAAGAAAACGGTCGGTCCAACTAAGTGTCTCACCTTTCTGGGAGTAATCCTAGATTCAGTCACAATGCAAGTCAGCTTGCCCACTGACAAACTCAACCGTATCAGAGACACTATTCATAAGTACACGGTCTCACAGGTCACGACCAAGGGCGAGTTGCAGAGCTTGCTGGGAAGGCTGGCATTTGCTATGCGAGCAATCCCGCAGGGTAGAGCGTTTGTATCCAGAATATTGTCTTTGCTGCATGGTGTCCCTCATCAACACAGTAGGGTTTGGTTAGATTGCCAAGCCCTGGCTGACCTGAACATGTGGGATAGGTTCATGGCACAATGGAATGGGACGGCCATGTTTGTCCCGCCAGCCTCCGAGTTGTCCCCCAAGATCTGCACCGACGCGTCATCTTCCATCGGTTATGGTGCAGTGTGGGGCAGCAGGTGGATGGCGGGCCAATGGTCCAAGCAGGTAATGGCTCTGGCAGGCTTCAGCAGCACCTCGGCACTCTTTGAGGTTTCCCCATTGTAGCAGCTGCAGTGACATGGGGCGACAAATGGTCAGGGCAGACGGTGGAGTTTCAGTGTGACAATCAGGCGACAGTTGCCATAGTCAACAAGGGCAGTTCCGGGCATGCTACTGTCATGTCATTCATGCGCAGACTAGTCTGGGTGTCCTTACAACACAATTTCAATTTTGTAGCCAGACACATACCGGGGGTAGACAACACGGCCGCAGATGCTCTGTCCAGGGCTAATTTCCATCTCTTTTCACAGGTGGCTCCGCAAGCAGACGCAGTAGGAACACAACCCCCTTGCCTGGCACAATTAATCTTGGACTGAATCATTACACACAGGTGGCCCGGGAGTTAATGTCGGACGCCTTAGCCCCCAATACCAGGAAGGCCTATCATGCAGCACACGACACCTTCAGGGCATATCTGTCGCAGCATAGCATCCCCTTTTCTTACGACACCACTATCATTCTATCTTTCATCGGTTTCTGCCACTCTTCTCTGCACCTGTCTCATAGCACTATCAAATCTTACCTTTCGGGCATTCAGCATTTCATTTCTTTATCCCACCCAGACAGGCTATCTATCTTATCATCTCAGGCTGTCAAGGCTGCGCTCAGAGGGGTGGTGGCTCGTAGCGCCACAGCGCCAACTCTCAGGAAACCGATCAGCGGCGAGCTGTTCCGAGCCATGTCTGACGCATTAGCCAATAACCCGTTTGGCTTCGAGCGCAGTCTGATAATCAAATCTGCCATTTATCTAGCCTTCTATGGCTTCCTCCGGCCGGGTGAATTTTCATGTGTCAGGCGGGGAGCGACACATCCACAGAAGGCTCATTTAAGGTGGCAGGGTTCTTGGTTCGAAGTTTCACTGTCTGTCACAAAAACTTGTAGGTGGGGGGCGGTGGTTAAGTATTTTCCTTCAGGCAATAACTGGTGCCCGGTGGCAGTGTTGGCACAACTGGTTGAGTTCCTCCATGATAAGCCTCCGGAGTCGCCACTGTTGCCTTTCGGTGGAGGTGCTCTTACCACTTCTCTTTTCACATCGCATATCCGCACGCTGCTTGGTAATTTAGGACACAACCCCAGAGAGTTCTCAGGTCACTTATTCCGCATAGGAGCAGCATCGGCGGCCTCCAGGCACAAAGTGCCTGTACATGTCATCCAGAAGTTGGGGAGGTGGCGGTCTGATGCATATACCACTTATGTCCCAGATCCCTCAAGGGAAATGGCAGAGGCATTTCAATTTTTGGCACTATAAATAAATGATACTTAATTACCCTAACTGGTGGTGTATTTTTGCCCTCTATAGGCTGACCCTCGACGCGGTTTTCAGGCACACCTCAACCGCTGTTCTATGTTATAAGCAGAGTTTTGGGTTTAGGTCTTGGTAAATCTAGTTTCTTGCAGGTGGCCTTGGCAGGAGATAACAGGTAAGCCCATGCACGGTTCAAAGTCCTGACCACAAGTGGGAAGCCTATCAGGCTGAATTTGTGGGAGGGGCTTTGGCTATTTAACATCCATCGGCCCCTCCCTCTGGGCGTATGCTGGGTTGGCGAAACCCACCCTCCTCACCCTTTTCTTCATCACCATACATAAGGGAATGCCCTCTATAGGCTGACCCTCGACGCGGTTTTCAGGCACACCTCAACCGCTGTTCTATGTTATAAGCAGAGTTTTGGGTTTAGGTCTTGGTAAATCTAGTTTCTTGCAGGTGGCCTTGGCAGGAGATAACAGGTAAGCCCATGCACGGTTCAAAGTCCTGACCACAAATATATATATTTCTCCGCCGAAATCACTTTTAAACCCATTTCCACCTTTTTTTCCCTTCTCTTCCTCTTACTTTTTTTTCACGTTTTTTTACGTTTTTCTCCTTTTCGCCTCTTTTCTGGGCGTATTATTCTTCTTTTTCTTCTTTTTTTTCGTCTAATGCATACCCCATCAGTGCAGCAATGCTTATTCAATACCGCCAGCAGATGGAGACACTGGGGGATAATTTTCTAAGGATTTATACTGATTTTTCCTGTCTGAATTTGTCGCACAGAAAGTTGCAGGCCAAATATGTGTGACATTTCTGCGACTTTAGCTTCTAGAGCATTTTTACAACATTATACATAGGTGCTGAATACATAAAAAGCGACTGTTCAGCGACAGACAAGTCGCATCGGCTGAAAGTAGGCCAGAATGTCAGTCCATGTTGGAGCAGGTTTAGATACAGTCTAAAGTATAGATCTCAAAGTCTGTGCACAGAATTTAGCAAGGGCCTCGCACCTTCTGATGCATCAGGTAGGTGCACAATAGCATAGCCTAACCCTCTGTACTTTGGTCTATATTGATGCGGGACATAGACAGCCAGCTGATGACCAATCCATTAGTGCAATGGATGGCTGGAAGCATTTGTCTTTGCCTTTGCAATACCACAGAAACAATGCATGGTCAATGTACAGCAATGACACACCTGTGTGAACAGCCAGGAGACCCCCCTCCCCCCCCCCCCCATGTTATGTTACATAGTTACATAGTTAGTACGGTCGAAAAAAGACATATGTCCATCAAGTTCAACCAGGGAATTAAGGGGTAGGGGTGTGGCGCGATATTGGGGAAGGGATGAGATTTTATATTTCTTCATAAGCATTAATCTTATTTTGTCAATTAGGAACATTCAGCACCCACCCGCTATCAAGGCAGCTGCCTATCATGTCATGCCCTACCTGCACAGGTGTGCTGGCTACTCAAATGATCCAATTAAGGAGGCCATTTAGTCAGCAGCAGCAGAAGTCCTGTGCCTGGACGCTCCAACAGCAGCCAGACACAAGCAGAAGCAGAAGCAGCAGAAGCAGCAGCAGCACCACCTTTTGTTTTTTGGCTGCAGCAGCAGCAAGGCCCACAGGGCTGGCTAGCTGGCTAGCCAGCAAGCAGGTAGCAATGAAAGTAGGAATCTTTCTTTTTAACCCTGTAAGGGGGTGGTGCACTGTACCCGAAGATACTGCCATATCGGGTCAATGCATAGGGCGACGGAAGCAAGCTTCGAAATCGGCCCCCGTTCTCAAAAATCCATTTAATATATGGTCCCCAGATAGGGGACGTATCAGATATTAAACTGATAAGAACAGATACTACACTTGATCTTAGCCAAAAGGCCGAGAAGCGATAACCGTGAAAGGGGCGGGCCCAACAAGGTGCCCTTCATGAGCACTATCACTGCTTGCTGTCAGGGAGGCTGCCAGACAATTTTCCATGCACACTCTGGGCTGGGGGGCAGTCAACCACCAGTACACACAGCAGAACCTAAACCCATACCATTATTGCTAAGCAGCAAGACAGGGGCCCATTGCACTCCCACGGGGCCTTTTTAAATGCAATCCATAACCCGGATTTGCCAGGAACCCTTCTTACTCCTCCTACTTGCATGTGACACTGGGCTTAGGATCTGCATAGGAAACACACACACAAGCACACACCTACCTTTGTTGCCTGCAGATGCCTCCTTGGCTGTCCCCAAACGGTATCAAACCAACACCCACGGGAAGCTGCAAGCATAGAGGACATGCCTGCACCCCATTGGACTTACCTGTGTGGGTTAAATCCGGGTTATTTGACAACCTATGGCGGTGATGGTTCTGCTCAGGCAGAGCAGTGCTGATGCTCCTCATAAAGCTGTCGCTGCTGTGAAGGTTCTAGGTGACATCACAAATCCCTATGGTTACATACACAACAAAGCTGGGTTGTTGTTGTTTACACTCTGCAAGGCCTGTGGAAGTGAGTGACATCATAGCACTGTAGTTCTGAGGGTTCTAGATGGATGCAACAATCTCCTGTTGCTTCTATGAAGGCCATAATAGACGACATCACCAAACAGCTCCATAGTCACATACACAGCAAAGGAGAGATGTTGTTTACACCTAGTGATGTCAGTGGTATTGAGTGACATCACAGCACAGTGCTAAGGCTCCTGGGCCTGGACACAGCAGCGGCTGCAATATCTCAACGGAGAATACGTTTATATATATGTGTGTGTGTGCGCGTATATATATATATATATATATATATATATATATATATATATATATATATATATATATTTCTCCGCCGAAATCACTTTTAAACCCATTTCCACCTTTTTTTCCCTTCTCTTCCTCTTACTTTTTTTTCACGTTTTTTTACGTTTTTCTCCTTTTCGCCTCTTTTCTGGGCGTATTATTCTTCTTTTTCTTCTTTTTTTTCGTCTAATGCATACCCCATCAGTGCAGCAATGCTTATTCAATACCGCCAGCAGATGGAGACACTGGGGGATAATTTTCTAAGGATTTATACTGATTTTTCCTGTCTGAATTTGTCGCACAGAAAGTTGCAGGCCAAATATGTGTGACATTTCTGCGACTTTAGCTTCTAGAGCATTTTTACAACATTATACATAGGTGCTGAATACATAAAAAGCGACTGTTCAGCGACAGACAAGTCGCATCGGCTGAAAGTAGGCCAGAATGTCAGTCCATGTTGGAGCAGGTTTAGATACAGTCTAAAGTATAGATCTCAAAGTCTGTGCACAGAATTTAGCAAGGGCCTCGCACCTTCTGATGCATCAGGTAGGTGCACAATAGCATAGCCTAACCCTCTGTACTTTGGTCTATATTGATGCGGGACATAGACAGCCAGCTGATGACCAATCCATTAGTGCAATGGATGGCTGGAAGCATTTGTCTCTGCCTTTGCAATACCACAGAAGCAATGCATGGTCAATGTACAGCAATGACACACCTGTGTGAACAGCCAGGAGACCCCCCCCCCCCCCCCCCATGTTATGTTACATAGTTACATAGTTAGTACGGTCGAAAAAAGACATATGTCCATCAAGTTCAACCAGGGAATTAAGGGGTAGGGGTGTGGCGCGATATTGGGGAAGGGATGAGATTTTATATTTCTTCATAAGCATTAATCTTATTTTGTCAATTAGGAACATTCAGCACCCACCCGCTATCAAGGCAGCTGCCTATCATGTCATGCCCTACCTGCACAGGTGTGCTGGCTACTCAAATGATCCAATTAAGGAGGCCATTTAGTCAGCAGCAGCAGAAGTCCTGTGCCTGGACGCTCCAACAGCGGCCAGACACAAGCAGAAGCAGAAGCAGCAGAAGCAGCAGCAGCACCACCTTTTGTTTTTTGGCTGCAGCAGCAGCAAGGCCCACAGGGCTGGCTAGCTGGCTAGCCAGCAAGCAGGTAGCAATGAAAGTAGGAATCTTTCTTTTTAACCCTGTAAGGGGGTGGTGCACTGTACCCGAAGATACTGCCATATCGGGTCAATGCATAGGGCGACGGAAGCAAGCTTCGAAATCGGCCCCCGTTCTCAAAAATCCATTTAATATATGGTCCCCAGATAGGGGACGTATCAGATATTAAACTGATAAGAACAGATACTACACTTGATCTTAGCCAAAAGGCCGAGAAGCGATAACCGTGAAAGGGGCGGGCCCAACAAGGTGCCCTTCATGGGCACTATCACTGCTTGCTGTCAGGGAGGCTGCCAGACAATTTTCCATGCACACTCTGGGCTGGGGGGCAGTCAACCACCAGTACACACAGCAGAACCTAAACCCATACCATTATTGCTAAGCAGCAAGACAGGGGCCCATTGCACTCCCACGGGGCCTTTTTAAATGCAATCCATAACCCGGATTTGCCAGGAACCCTTCTTACTCCTCCTACTTGCATGTGACACTGGGCTTAGGATCTGCATAGGAAACACACACACAAGCACACACCTACCTTTGTTGCCTGCAGATGCCTCCTTGGCTGTCCCCAAACGGTATCAAACCAACACCCACGGGAAGCTGTAAGCATAGAGGACATGCCTGCACCCCATTGGACTTACCTGTGTGGGTTAAATCCGGGTTATTTGACAACCTATGGCGGTGATGGTTCTGCTCAGGCAGAGCAGTGCTGATGCTCCTCATAAAGCTGTCGCTGCTGTGAAGGTTCTAGGTGACATCACAAATCCCTATGGTTACATACACAACAAAGCTGGGTTGTTGTTGTTTACACTCTGCAAGGCCTGTGGAAGTGAGTGACATCATAGCACTGTAGTTCTGAGGGTTCTAGATGGATGCAACAATCTCCTGTTGCTTCTATGAAGGCCATAATAGACGACATCACCAAACAGCTCCATAGTCACATACACAGCAAAGGAGAGATGTTGTTTACACCTAGTGATGTCAGTGGTATTGAGTGACATCACAGCACAGTGCTAAGGCTCCTGGGCCTGGACACAGCAGCGGCTGCAATATCTCAACGGAGAATACGTTTATATATATGTGTGTGTGTGCGCGTATATATATATATATATATATATATATATATATATATATATATATTTCTCCGCCGAAATCACTTTTAAACCCATTTCCACCTTTTTTTCCCTTCTCTTCCTCTTACTTTTTTTTCACGTTTTTTTACGTTTTTCTCCTTTTCGCCTCTTTTCTGGGCGTATTATTCTTCTTTTTCTTCTTTTTTTTCGTCTAATGCATACCCCATCAGTGCAGCAATGCTTATTCAATACCGCCAGCAGATGGAGACACTGGGGGATAATTTTCTAAGGATTTATACTGATTTTTCCTGTCTGAATTTGTCGCACAGAAAGTTGCAGGCCAAATATGTGTGACATTTCTGCGACTTTAGCTTCTAGAGCATTTTTACAACATTATACATAGGTGCTGAATACATAAAAAGCGACTGTTCAGCGACAGACAAGTCGCATCGGCTGAAAGTAGGCCAGAATGTCAGTCCATGTTGGAGCAGGTTTAGATACAGTCTAAAGTATAGATCTCAAAGTCTGTGCACAGAATTTAGCAAGGGCCTCGCACCTTCTGATGCATCAGGTAGGTGCACAATAGCATAGCCTAACCCTCTGTACTTTGGTCTATATTGATGCGGGACATAGACAGCCAGCTGATGACCAATCCATTAGTGCAATGGATGGCTGGAAGCATTTGTCTTTGCCTTTGCAATACCACAGAAGCAATGCATGGTCAATGTACAGCAATGACACACCTGTGTGAACAGCCAGGAGACCCCCCCCCCCCCATGTTATGTTACATAGTTACATAGTTAGTA
>NW_026608866.1:0-50271 GCF_029499605.1 Hyla sarda | reverse complement strand
GCCTCCGCTCACTGCCAGCTCCCTGTAATATAATGTAATATATATGTCCCGTATATAAATATCCACATAACCCTGTGTGCACGGAGGTATAGAAGAATGGAAAAGTGCAGGTTCCTGTCACTTTACTGACCCGGAGATGATAGGGGGAGTTGTCCACAAGTAGAAGTGATGACTGTTCTCTCCTTCAGCTTCCTGACAGCTGTATGACCCCTAACACCCCCAGATGTCTCCTCGTGTCTGCAGAGAGCACAAGGAGGATGAAGGCGAAGGAGGAGTCCCCTCTATGGAGGATGGAGGAGAGGAGAAGGAGCCCCCTCTATGGAGGATGGAGGAGAGGAGAAGGAGACCCCTTTATGGAGGATGGAGGAGAGGAGAAGGAGCCCCCTCTATGGAGGAGAGGAGAAGTAGCCCCCTCTATGGAGGATGCAGGAGAGGAGAAGGTTTTGGATAAAGAGCTGGGGTTCCTACCCCTGGGGATATTCTCTCACATCCCGGCTGTGCAGGAGATCAGGGGAGATTTATAGAGTCTCCAAGATCCTGATCTACTTGTGGTTATTGTCTTTATCCCCGGCGGGTGTTGGATCTACCGGGCAGGAGCTGTCACAGCTGATCGGGCTCCGGGGAGTGTTCGGTCGGTAAGAGAGGAGGAAGATGCCGCAGGTATAAGATATCATCCGACTGAAGCTCTGGGTGTGGAAATGGTGGGGTCGGCGGGTGATCTCCGGGCTGCTCAGCGGTGAGAAGAGAGCGGGAGAAAGGAGACAGGGATAGCGGGAACCGGCGAGGACAGCGGAGGGAGCGGAGAGCAGTGAGGGGGTCAGAGTGGCTGAAGATGAAGAATAAGGGAAGAGAACAAAGGAGAAGATTCTGAGAAGGAAAGTAATAATCCTGATCCAGATACAAGACGATCCGGATTTTCTGTAGGATCCTTCACAGACTGTATTGTATCCGCAGATCCCTCGTCTATTCAGTGATGATCTCTGGGATCTATTGTGATTATTGTCCCCCTAGATCTCAATTATAAGAATTACTTGTACATTATCCGTATAACATCAGGCTCTATTGGGGATCTCCCTTCCTATTTATTTCTCCATAAATATAAATATCCAGAAATGTAATGCACGTTTGAGAATATTTGGGGGGAGTTAAATCTCCCAATCATTCCTGTTCGCATGGTTCACAAATAATTCATTTTTTTCTCTCTAAATAAAGAAAAAAAAGTATCAATAAACCTTTTATATAAAATAGTGTTCCTGTTAAAAGTCCACATGATGTGAGAGAGACAGGTTTGTGTGAGGAGGGGGCCGCTGGAGGCAACAGGAGTCTGTATCTCCCGCATTGTCCTTTATTTCACCCGCAGGAAATAGCCGAAGGGAAATGGATAAAATCTCTCCTGGACGGGGGAGCAGAGGCGGTGGTTGTGTAATGTGCATCCATTGTGGGGTCAGCCCCAAACCTAAGGACCCCCCGCGGGACATCATACTGTATGCGGCTCCAGACCTCCCCTTATACCGCTCATGTACTCACCGCAGAGAGAGAAAAGAGTCCTGTAATGTATGCAGGAGTGGAGCGGGCATTATACCGGGATGTGCCACTTATAAGGCAGCGATGTCTTCTAGAAATGTTTATTACTAATGTTATTCTGCTGGTTTATGTGTCACCTACTATCATGAAGCTGAGAACTATTTGCTGCCTCTTCCCCATTCCCATGTTCCCCTACTTCCAGCATCTTCAGTCATTGATAGCTCTACACCTAAGTGCCCTTACCCAGGTGGGCACACATACTTGAGGGTCCCGGTTTAGGCCCATGGGCTCCTATCAGCTCTCAGCCCCAGGCGCTCACAAGTGGGTTAAAAGAAAAAAACTAAACACATTTTTTTGTTTTTGTTTGTTTAATAGGAAACAGATTGGTTCAGCTCACTCCCACTGCCCGCAGCGACCGGATTGGTGTGGGCTTCACCTTCAATACAGGAATGCAGAAGAGGAGATTGTCCAGTGCAGGTAGATGGTAGTGAAATGCTTTTATTGAAATAACTTCAGCACATAGAGGACAAGGACATGAATGACACGTTTTGGCCCTAAAAATGGACCTTAGGGCCGAAACGCGTCACTCATGTCCTTTTCGTCTATGTGCTGAAGTTATTTCAATAAAAGCATTTTGTTACCACCTACCCGCACTGGACAATCTCCTCTTCTCCCCCCCCCCCCCCCCCCCCCAAAAAAAAAAAAAAATAATAATCTATATATATCTTGGCAAAACCCGGCTGCGCTTAAGAAAAAACAACACACATATTTAATGTCAACTGTGAATTAAATTGTCTTTATATTATTTTAATGCCAACTGATAGACAATAGTTTTGGTGGTTTTATTTGGTGTACAAACAACATGTGAAAAACATGAATTTTCCAAATTCAATCCAGCAATAGTTAACCCCTTGGGGACAGAGGGTTTTTCCATTTTTGCCCTTTAGTTTTTTCCTTCATACCTTTTAAAAATCATAACCCTTTCAATTTTGCTCCTAAAAATCCATTTATTGGCTTATTTTTTGCGCCACCAATTCGACTCTGTAATGACATCAGTCATTTTACCCAAAAATCTACAGTGAAACAGAATAAAAAATCATTGTGCGACAAAATTGAAGAAAAAATGTGATTTTGTAACTTTTGGGGGCTTCCGTTTCTACACAGTACATTTTTGCTAAAAATGACACCTTATCTTTATGATTAAAATGATACCCTACTTATGATTTTTTTCAGAAGTACGACAAAATAAAATCTATATAACCACATGCAGGAAAATGTATACGTTTAATATTGTCATCTTCTGACACCTATAAAATAAAAATAAAAAATAAAAATCCGCAGACGGGCGGTATTAGGGTTCATTTTTTGTGCCGTGATTTGAATTTTTTAGCAGTTCCATTTTTGTATTGATCAGACTTTTTGATGGCCTTTTTATTCATTTTTTCATTTGATAAAAAGTGACAAAAATACGCTATTTTGGACTTTGGGATTTTTTTTGCGTGTATGTCATTGACCGTGCGGTTTACTTAACAAAATATTTTTATAATTTGGACATTTTTCCGCACGTGGCAATATCACATATGTTTATTTACACTTTTTTTTTTTTTATGGGAAAAGGGGGGTGATTCAAACTTTTATTAGGGAAGGGGTTAAATGATCTTTATAATAATAATAATAATAATAATAATAATAATAATTTATATAGCGCCTACAGATTCTGCAGCGCTTACAATTATGGGGTACAAACAAAGACAAGTATCAGACATAATATTACCCAATAACTATTCAAACAAGAGGTGTGGGGATATGTTGGGGATATTGTGAGGATATTGTGAGGATATTGTGAGGATATGGTGAGGCCAATTAGAGACTGTTATAGGCCTGTCTGAAGAGATGTGTTTTCAGGCCACATTTGAAACTATGGATGTCATTGTTGAGTCTGAGGGTTTTGAGGGATAGCATTCCAGAGAACCGGTGCAGCATGAGTGAAGTCTTGGAGACGGGAGTGAGAAGTTAATATTATAGAAGATGTTAGTGTGAGATAATTAGCAGATCGTAGAGAACGTGTAGGATGGTAGACAGAGATGAGAGAGGAGATATAGGGAGGTGCAGCATTGTGGAGAGCTTTGTGTGTGAGACTGAGGATTTTGTACTGTATTCTGGACTGAATTGGTAACCAGTGTAGTGACTGGCACAGGGAGGAGGCGTCGATGTAGTGACTGGCACAGGGAGATGAGTCTGGCTGTGGCATTAAGGATGGACTGGAGAGGAGAGAGTTTGGAGAAAAGAAGGCCTATTAGTAAAGAGTTACAGTAGTCGAGGCGGGAGTGAATCAAAGCAATAATGAGAGTTTTAGCAGATTCAGTAGTGAGAAACAGGCGGTACTGGAAATGTTTTTGAGATGCAGGTGACAAGAACGTGAAAGGGACTGAATATGGGGAGTGAAAGACAGATCAGAGTCAAGTATAACTCCAAGACAGCGAGCCTGCTGCCCGGGAGTTATGGTAGTACCACATACCGAGATGGAAATGTCAGGGTTAGGTACAGTATCAGTTGATGGAGAAAAAACAAGAAATTCTGTTTTCGAAAGTTTTAGTTTCAGATATAAAGAGGACATGATGTCTGAGACAGCAGAGAGACAGTCACTGGTATTCTGTAGGAGTGCAGGGGTGATGTTGGAGGAAGAGGTATAGAGTTGGGTGTCATCAGCATAGAGGTGGTACTGGAAAACAAATCTATTGATTGTTTTTCCAATGGGGGATGTGTAGAGTGAAAAGAGTAGAGGACCTAGGACCGATCCCTGGGGAACCCCGACAGCAAGGGAAAGAGGAGAAGAAGTAGAGCCAGAAAACAAGACGCTAAAGAAGCAGCCAGAGAGATAGGAGGAAAACCAGGCGAGAGAAGAGTCCTTGAGACCGATGGAGCGGAGACTACTGAGGAGGAGTTGGGGATCCACAGTGTCAAAAGCAGCAGAGAGGTCCAAGAGAATCAGTAAAGAGAAATTGCCATTTGATTTGGCCATCAGAAGATAGTCAGTGACTTTGGTTAGGGCCGTTTCTGTGGAGTGAAGGGAGCGGAAACCAGACTGTAAGGGGTCAAGGAGAGAGTTCTCGGAGAGATAGCGGATAAGGCGGGAGTAGACCAAGCGTTCCAGGAGTTTTGAGATAAAGGGGAGATTTGAGACGGGTCGAAAGTTGGCTGCACAGGACTGGTCCAGAGATGTTTGTTTCAATAGTGGGGTTATGATAGAGTGTTTGAAGGAGGAAGGAAATACCCCTGAAGAGAGGGAGAGGTTAAAGATTTTAGTTAGGTGACAGCTGATAGCAGGAGAGAGAGACTGGATGAGGTGTGAAGGCATGGGGTCACTAGAGCAGGTAGTGGGGCGGGCGGAGGAGAGGAGCTTGGAAACCTCATCATCCGTTACAGGCTCAAAAACAGAGTGATGAAGAGGAGACGTAGCTGGGAATTGGATCAGATATTTTAGGGGACTGGGAGAGGATTTCATCACAAATGTCATTGATTTTAGTTTTGAAGTATTTGGCCAGGTCTTCAGCACAGAGATAAGTGATTGTGGTCTGTATTTTAGGCCGAATGAGAGAGTTGAACGTGTAAAAAAGGCGTTTTGGGTTGTTAGACAGAGAGGAGATGAGGGAGGTAAAATATGTTTGTTTGGCGAGATGAAGAGCGGAGTAATAGGATTTAAGCATGAATTTATAGTGCAGATAGTCTGAAGAAGTCTTGGTTTTCCTCCACAGACGTTAAGCACACCTAGAGCATCGCCTGAGAAAGCGGATTGTTAGCATGTGCCAGGGTTGCTGCCGTCTGTGTCGGGAGGTTTGTGTTTTAGGGGGTGCCATTTGATCCAGGGTAGACTTTAGGGTGTCATGGTAATGTTTGGCTGCTAGATTAGGGCAGGAGAGAGAAGAGATTGGTGATAGTGAAGATTGTAGAATGTCTATAAATTGACAAGTGTTTATGGCACGCAGGTTTCTGTAAGTGTACAAGGTTGGAGTGTCTGGAAGAGACTAGGAGTTACTGATAGAGAAAGAGAGAAGGTTGTGGTCAGAGAGCTCAAAAGGAGAATTAGTGAATTTAGAGACAGAGCAAAGTCTAGAGGAGATCAAGTCCAGAGTATTCCCATCCTTGTGTGTGGAAGAGTCAGTAAGCTGTGAAAGGGCAAAGGAGGAGGTTAGAGACAGAAGCCGAGAGGCAGAAGAGGAGATTGGGGTATCAATGGGGATATTAAAATCACCCATGATGAGTGTAGGTGTTTCTGAGGAAAGAAAGTGGGGGAGCCAGGTGGCAAAATGATCCAGGAACATTTGGGGAGAACGAGGAGGACGATAGATGACCACCACTCTGAGAGACAATGGGCGGAAGAGCCTGAGGGTGTGGACCTCAAAAGAGGGAAATGTGAGTGAGGGTAATGGGGGGATGACTTGAAATGTGCATTGTGGGGCTAGGAGCACCCCAACACCTCCACCATGCCTGGTGTCAGATCTGGGGGTATGGGAAAAGTGAAGGTCACAATAAGATAAAGCAGCGAGAGAAGCAGTGTCAGAAGGTTGTATCCATGTTTCTGTGAGAGCCAGCAGATTAAGAGAATTAGTGAGAAATAAGTTATGAATCTGGGTGAGCTTATTGCACACAGATCGAGAGTTTAGGAGAGCGCAGTTAAAGTTTGTAGTGGTTCCGCAAGAGGCAGGTAGTGTAGAGGAAGTATTAGAGAAAGGTGGGCCAGGGTCAGGAGCAATGTCCCCAGCAGCTAAAAGCAGAAGAAAGAAGAGGGAGAGCAGATGGCTGGGTGAAGTGATGGAGCGACTTCTGTGCTGTACCATGGAATGACGTGGGGGATAGAAGAGAAAATGTATTCCAATGATGTAAGTAATAAGTGTGTGCATGTTTTTTTTTTTTTTTTTTTTCATGAAAAAGAGTGACTTATTTTTGTAGTTATAATGTTGAGTTAGTTACCTTTTGTTCCCTTCTGGTTCAATTCTGGTATAATTCTTGATATCACACTGAAGAGCACTTTAGATGGCAGTATTAGATGGCTCCAGACCTATAGCCTCTAATATATAGTGCTAGGCTGAGCCAGAAAATTGCCAGAGGATTGCAATCAGGTGTGAAAAGTTGTGATCAAACAAAATAGAAACACATACCAAATAACAGTACTAAGTATACATGACAATGCAATGATGGGGGTAGTTGTTCATGAGATGAATGATGACAAACCTGTAAATGAAAGAATAGGCTGGTGAGAAGATGTAGTGAATGAATTATGGTATAATACTTGATATCACACTTAAGATCACTTTAGATGGTAGTATTAGATGGCTCCAGACTTTTTTTTTTTTGCAATGTGATACCTCCGATAGGGGGCTATATCATTGCACACACTGATCTTTTAAATTTCTCATAGGAAACCATTGATCAATGATTCTGCCGCTTGACTGCTCATGCCTGGATCTCAGGCACTGAGCAGTCATTTGTCTATCGGACAGCGAGGAGGAAGTTAAGGGACCCTTCCTGCTGTCCTACAGCTGTTCGGGATGCCGTGATTTCATCCCAAACAGCCCCCTGAGCTAAACTGCATTAGTTTACTTTCACTTTAGACGTGGCGTTCAACTTTGAATGCTGCGTCTAAAGGGTTAACAGCACGCGGCACTGCGATCAGTGACTCCGAAGTGCGATCAGTGGCTCCGAAGTGAGAGAGTTCCATGCACATTTGAGTCCTAAATAAGGGAATTATATTGGGACGGACCCGGATGCAAGCATTACACTTGCCTCCGATACCAAAAATACCCTATGACAGTGTTTCCCAAACAGGGTGCCTCCAGCTGTTGCAAAACTATAACTCATAGCATGCACAGACAGCCAAAGGGCATGCAGTGAGTTTTAGTTGTGCCTCCAGCTGTTGCAGAACTACAACTCACAGCATGCCCCTTGGCTGTGCATGCTGGGAGTTGTTGCTAAGCAACAGCAGGAGGCGAACAGGCCTCACCTCCTGTATCCTGTATCCCGCCACATCCGCCGCTGTTCCTGCCATCATCGGTCCTGCCGCAGCCTTAAGGGACAACCGCCAACCTCCGCCGAGGTAAGAAAGGTCCCGATCGCCACCCTGATCACCGGCGCCCAGCAGGAGAGTGATTAGTCGGTCATTCACCTGTGCCACCTCACTCCTGCTGGTAAAGGGTGATAGGTGCCATCTTGGACTGCACCTATCACCCATTTTTTCTTAGTCACCAGGTCACCGGAGACCCGATTGATGCAGAGTCACTGCTAATTGCCGTTCTGAATTGACACATCAACATGTGGGGGTCTCAAGACCCCCCCCCCCCCCCCCAGGGCTTTGCACGGGATGCCTGCTGAAAAATTTCAGCAGGCATCCCGGTCTGGTCCCCACCAGGTGAGCGGCGGGTACCGGAATTCCCATGGGCATACAGGTACCATCTGCATCCTCAAGGACCTGGGATGCAGGGCGTACATATATGCCCTGCATCCCCAAGAGGTTAAGGAGAGCTGGAACACACTGTTATTTTTTTTTTTTTAGATCCCTAAATTGAGAACTGGCTCGAGTGTTCAACTCCGTGCTTCCCTGCACATGTTCCAGATGTGTCTATACTGGACTCTACAAGTGGTGAGCTGACTCAACGTATTCTTTTTTTCTATACAAAATGAATGTTGTCTTGGGCTTTCCCCAGGTTACTGTGCGGCCCGAGACATTACATCATGAGTCAGGTGTTGAGAAGAACATGCCTGTTCTTTAATGAGTGGAGTGAGCCCTGGGTGGGAGGGAGATCCTTCTCTGCAGGGCTGCAGGGAATTGTAGTTTTAAAAATAGCACAGCATGGAAGGGAGCTCAGCTGTGCTGCAATGGGTAGGGTGGCTTATGTGTGAGAGGGAAAAAAGTCACCTCACACTTAAAAACAAGGGATCCTAGGACTTGTATTAGGAGTGAGGGAACTCCAACAGGAAATAGTAATTTCACAAAAGGAAAGCAGCAGCGTTATGGTGAACTCACAACATAGCCATTTAGCCCCAAAACAAGTACAGATACTTTCTAGGAATCTACATTACTGTCTAGCAGATAAGTACTAAAGTCACCTTATGTTGGAGAACCCCTTAAATACTGATGCACAAATGCATGGACAGATGGATATGAGATGGTTACCAAATAGAGGTCCATCTGGTGTCAGACAGAACTGTTTATGAAGGTTCAAGGTTGGAGGAAGTAGCTAATGTCTCCTCTACCTGGGTCTCTGTATCATACATGATAACCAGCAGCTCACTGCATCCTCTGTAGCCCCTGTCATCCTCCACACATCTATTATCAGCCTCTTTCCAGTCACCCATCTTCAACACTCTACCGGGATACACCAAGACCAATGATCTGGTGTATGAATTATCCCCATCAGATCTCAGCAGAACATCCAGCAGCGCAACCATGTCAGATGGGAAGGAGGAAAAACCTGGTAAGACTTCTGTCCATGGAAGGTATATCAACCTGGAGATATGTTTAAATGTCTTAAATTGGTGGTCTCCATATTGTGGCCCACCAGATGTTGCAAAACTCCAACTCCGGGCATGCTGGGAGTGGAATTTTGCAACATTTGGAGGTCCACGTTTCGAGACCCATTCCTTATAAGATGAGCAAAACATATCTAAAAGATATTAGATGTCCATTGTATATATGCTGCACAGCACCGGGCACATTGAATGCTAATGCAGTTCATGGGTAAAATTGTCAATAAAAGATTGCCACCTGGTGAGCAGATTATCCAAAATTAAACTGAACATTCCTCTCTTGTTCCAAAATAATTTTAAGATCTACGTTTTCCTGAAGAAGAAGAAAGTCAACACATTGAAGAGCAAATGACGAGGCCGCACACTGCACCTTTCTTGAGCTCCACCATTTCAGACCTTAGCAAAAGACAAAGCTCTTTTGCCTCCATGGTGGAAAACAATGCGTATTCTCAAGTGGTCACTAACACTAAGTCCTTGACTGGCCGTGGCAACAAAGCGGCTGTAGCCAGGTTATTTTTTTTTATTTTAAGAATGTGTCCTTAAAGGGGTACTCCACTGCCCCAGCGTTCTGAACATTTTGCCCCGAATGCTGGGTGCGGGCTGCAGCGGTCGTGGCGTCACGGCCAGGCCCTTTGTGATGTCACACCACGCCCCCTCAATGCAAGTCTATGGGAGGGGGCCTGGCCACATCACGACCCCGCAACCAGCATTCGGAACAAAATGTTCCAAATGCTGGGGCAATGGAGTACCCCTTTAATACTCATGGGAGGTGCCTATAGTCTAAGTCAATGTATTCAAGCCATCAATGTCTTTTACATGATGCCTTGAATAGTAGAGAAGAGGGGACTCAATGATATGAACACTAGGTCACTTTCCTTGTGTGGTACAAGGACACCACCCCTCACCATCATTTCTCAATAGGTGGGCCCAGAACTTGTTCACCACTTTTCCATCTCTTGTCTGTTCACCCTCAAGTTGATTCCTTCTTTGGTGTCTGTGGTCATGGACCACATGCATAGCAACTACATGTGATGTCTCTATAATATGTTCACCCTTGCCCTGTAGCACAAGTGGGTCTTCTGGTCTATTCATTTCTAGTTGTACCCCCATTGTCCCATTGTAGTAGCTCTTCAGGCCTGCTCATATCTAGGTGTACACCCATTGTCCCATTGTAGGGGGTCTTCTGGTCCGCTCATATCTAGGTGTACACCCATTGTCCCATTGTAGGGGGTCTTCTGGTCCGCTCATATCTAGGTGTACACCCATTGTCCCATTGTAGGGGGTCTTCTGGTCCGCTCATTTCTAGGTGTACACCCATTGTCTGATGGTTAGATCTGTCCATCAAAACTCTATCTTTATTTATGTGTCTTGGTTAGAAGAATGGGATTTTACCCTAAGGTTACAACTTCTAGAAAAAAAAGGTGATGAACAAGTTCCCAGAAAAAAATGGTGGTGTTGGCAAACACTGGCCAGATGACCAATTTTTTATTTGTACCGCAAATGTACAAAAACATTCAAAAAGAAAATACAGTAAAATCTCCCTTAGCGGACATCTCCCAATGGCGGGCAGTTTTTAATTCCCCGGCAGAGTCCCATAAGACTTGATCTATTTGCACCCAAATAGGGGATACTCCCAAGAGTGGACAGGGACATACCCGAAAGGGAACAAAACATTCCCATTAGGGGACAAAACACTCCCAATAGAGGACAAACAGGCTTATGCGCTGTCCCTACCTTGTACACAGGGCCTCCGTCAGGTCAGGGGGTACAGCCAATACCCCAGTAAGGTGCCCAGGCTTCAATTGCACCCCAGTGCAGAAGCACCAGCACAGAAGCAGAAGACCGCTGTTTAAACAGTATTCTCCTGCTTCTGTACATCTGCCGGGCACATCATTCATCCACCCCTTCCCTGTTCCCTCCCTGTGCCACTTTATTTCCCTTGTGCCAAATAATCCCCCCCCCCTTTATTAACTCATTTGCCCCATTATTTCTTCTTGATCCCCCCCTGTGCTATTTCATTCCAACTTTATAGCAAATTAATCACCCCCTCTTTACCACCCCCTATGCCATTTTATTCCCTGTATCTCCCTGTGCCACTTGATAAAGAGAGGGTGATTAATTTACACACAGGGTAATAAAGGGGGAATGAAATGGCATAGGGGGATCTAGGGGAAATTATGTAGCTCAGGGATTAAGGGGGGTAATTTGGCACAATTCAAAGGGGGGATAAGGTGCAAAAGATTTAAAGGGGGATGAAATGATGAAGGGGAGGGATAAGGGGAGTTTAAACAGCATTGGGAGATACTACTGTAATATTGCTTTTTATCATGTTTTATATGTAATTACACTCTGGAGTGAGTACAGGACAGTAATCTGTCATTTAGAAATATTTTTGAGTCTTTTTTTCCCAAATAGGGGACACTTCTCAGTAGCGTACACTTTTTTATTCTCCAGGAGTGTCCACTATTGGGATATTATACTGTATTAAAATAACTGAACTGTACAAGAAAGGACCTTCTTAATATTCTGTGGGTAATCACATTCAACATGAATAGCAGCCCCGACAGTATATAATTTCTGGATTTAATCATTTCACACACCGATCAAGCATATATTACCTCCACATTTTTTTAAAGTGTGGATACTAACAGTTACATTGACTTTGCCAGCAGTCATTATAAAAAAATGGTTGGAGAATGTACCATATTCTCAATACAAAAGAATAAGGAGGAATTGTACAAATGACATTGACTTCAAATCTCAAGCAGGAGTCTTACAAAAAAGATTGTGGGCGAAAAAATACCCTGAGAAATTACTGAATGATGCTTTCAAAAAAATCCATAATCAAACACAAGCAGACAGTTTGAAATCTAAAGAAAAATATAAACATAAAGAACCCAGACAGTGGGACACCAATTTCATAACCACTTTTAACACTTCGGCCCAAGAAATCAGAGGGATCCTTAATAATCACTGGCATATACTGGCCAATGATAATTTTCTCAAAGATATAGTACCCAGTAAGCCCTGCTTAACATTCCGTAGAGCTCCAACTTTAAAAAACATATTAGCCCCAAGTCAAATAATACCCCATGAAGCTATGCCCCATAGCAGTGCAAAACCAGGAAGCTTTTGTTGTGGTAATAAACAATGTTTATGTTGCCATGAAATCAGATCCAAATGCAGTTCTTTTAAATCAAAAGCCACTGGGGAAACTTTCCCAATCAAACATCATCTGAACTGTGAATCTGAATACGTTATATATCTAATTCAATGCTGTTGCGGACTCCAGTATGTCGGTCGGACGACACAAAAATTAAGGAGCCGAGTAAACAAACATTGTTTTAATATTAAAACCAAATATATGCTCCATGGTCTCTCAAGACATATCACTACCACTCACCCCAATGTCACTTCTAATTACTATTCCATAATTCCTATTGATTTTGTTCCCCCAAGTAGGTCCAATAGATTTGAAAATCTTAAAAGGTTGGAGGTCTATTGGATCTACAAGATTAACACATTACAACCTCTTGGTTTGAACGAAATTTCGGAGACAATTATAATTTGATACATTGTTGTTGTTTTTTTTTTTTTTTTAAATTGGTTTTCATATAACAATACTCATATGTGCGTATTTCTGTCACTCTTTCGTATTAACTTTATTATTATAAAATTTTTCTGGTTACCACCAGAATTGATGTAATCATAGTTTTCAATTTTTATTTCTGATAAGATATTTTATTTTATTGATCATGTATGGCAATGTAATCATCCATTATTTTTTCTTCCTTATCACCTTGGTTCCCTTCCCCTTTCTCCCTCCCCCCCCCCCCATTCTTACTTTCTTGTCTTCCCTCAACCTTTCCCCCCCTCTTCATTCCTATTCCTTCCTTCCTTTCCCCCATCTTCCCCCTTTTTTTTTCTTCCTGATTATTCCCCCATCACAATCCCCTTTCATTTTACTTTCTTTTAGTGATATGCCCTATGACAACTTTCGCTAGATTGTTTAATAGCTCCATAAAACATCCATTATTCTTCTTACTACCAAATCAGTAGGATCCATTTAGGCATATGGGGATACAGTGTTATATACACTGATGTCACCACATAGTGAATTAATGGCCCCGCCCATTTTCACCTCTGCCACGGCATTATAGCGCTTGGGAATCGAGCGCTTATGCTGTGATGGTCCCGGCCAATATATTCATGTGCGCTCCATAAGACGAGCACACACGGCCATATATATCTCCCTGTTTCATCCCGCTGCTTAATTCACAGCAGTGCCATAGCTCCGCCCCCCTGCCCTTTGCCACTAACACCTAATGCTCCTTAATAAAGTGCATCCCCCTTATATATATATTTCCTTAGTTCAGTCACGGTCCACCAACTGTGACTTTAGTTAATGTAGTTACGTTTCCTTTTTTTTCCCTTTCAGATAGCATAACACGGGGCAGTGCCTTAGTCCCGCCCCTTTTGCCCTCCGCCACCGCTGTATAGCGCTCCACACCACAGTCTGATCTCTTACATAACTTTTTAGATTACAACCATCCTACACTACTTGTAATAACCATGGAATGTTCTGTCCACACTTTTTCAATGAATGAAGGAAGAGCTGCATACCTATATTCTATTAGCTTCCACCGAAACTTGGGCATTACCTATGTTGTTTTACTAAGTGCATGAGGAGATATGCTTGTTTTTTTTTTTTTTAAATAACAATTTTATTAGACATTTTCTAAACATTTGACAGAAATAGAGCAATAGAATGCTTTCTCGAAAAACAATATATCCCATTACATTACATGTCAAGAGCTACAACATATGCAATAGGACCGGCATATATCTTATACATCAGCATTCAGGTGGAATATTGCTCCATAAATCAGGACAGATGTTAATAAGCAATACTGCATTCAGGTTGATGAGTCGAGCAGATAAGGAGAGAAACTCCTCATGTGGAAACATCTGTCTTACAGTCTGACAAGGAAACAATCAGAAAAAAAAAACATCAAATCAACATCAACTCAATCACAACTGCTACATTCACTCCTCTACTACTTCTAGGACTCCAAGAGTCCCCTTCAAGGACTGAGATACGCTTGTTTTAACAAATACTCTTAATATTTTAACACATTTTCATCAGATGTTCAAAGGATTGTATTTTATCTGTTCAAACAACATCAGTGCAAGTAAGAACTGTTATTTTTTATGTATTTTAAACTCTGTGATAGTTACGTCATTTACCTAACAGTGCTTGGAGAATATGCTAATTCTAAATTGACATAACTACTGTGTGCTAAACCTTTCCACAGCTATTTATTGCCTGTGTTTTACTGTTTTTGTATCAGCATTCTGTCCTGATGAAGGGCCCGTTTCGGGTCTGAAACGCGTTGATCTGTGCTTGGAATAAATGTTATCTTTTATCGAAATTGGTCTACTTTGTTAGACTGACTACCTCAAGGGATCTGGCGCTTGGAATAAGTTCCGTTTTTGTTTCTTCTGCTACCTATACCATTATCGGACCAGACGCTGCCTGGGATCGGGGGAATCAAGCTGCAGGATCCCATTTTATGATATATGCAATATCAGATGTTGTGCTCTGAGCGCAACACTACAGGGTGAGTGTTATTACCAGCATCTTCCTACCTGTGCCTAACGTACTTCACCAGGGGCGCTATTGTGTTAGTTTTTTTCTCTTTTTATCTTCTTATTATTCTGTCCTGGTCTCTGTCTGGAAGATGCCTGAACCTCCAGGTGACTGATCCCTTGTGCTGGCAGACACATTAATATGTCTGTCTCCGGTAGCCCCAGGTTTTACATACTTTTGCTTTTCTCAGAAGTGTTGTGTATCAGGATCTGCAGAAAGTGGTGTTACGTAAACGAGATATACTCAATAATTCAATGTATAGTAAGCATTTATAATGCTGGGCACTAGCTCCAGACATGATCACCCTAGTAAAGTCATTGGGTTCTTCTCCCCTCTGTACACTTGGGTTTATACATTCTTATAATAAAAGAGGCTAATAATTAAGTGACCCATTACTGGTCATCTGCATGGTTGCAAATAAAATGTCTGACCCAATGTAGGTGGCATGTTGGGTAAATAAAGTTATATGTTAATGCCTCTGGGACCAGGTGCATGGCATCATGTATATCACAATGTACCTATATGTGGGATCTATATGTTTCAGGCTTTGAGGCCTACCTGCTACCTACATGGGTAGAATTAGTTATCTCCTGTGTTTTTGACTCCTTCAGTGCGCTTGGAAACCTGGAAATCACAGAAGTTCATCCTGGAGGAGATTTTGTGAGAATTGTGCACCGATCTCTCAATAAAGAAGGAGACATTGGAGGTTTTCTTCTGCAACAGGATGTCCATGAATCTTCTGTGTCCATCTTACGCTTTCCCCCAAAATCCAGAGTCATTGCGAGCTGTGAAGTGACTGTAAGCAAAGGAGGGGCAGGGGGGGGGGTTCATTGTCGCAAAATATTGGGGGAGATTTATCAAAACCTGCCAATGAAAAAAGTTGCTGATTGCCCTTAGCAACCAATCTATTGCTTCTTTAAGATTTCAGAAAAGGCCTGTGAAAAATTAAAAGAAGCAATCTGATTGGTTGCTACTAGCAACTGGGCAACTTTTCTTCTGGACAGCTTTTGATAAATCTCCCCTATAATGTTTACCCAAAGGACAAAATTGTAAGCTTCTCAATTTTTATGATACAAAAATGCCTAGAAGAAATGAAGAACACAGTCAATCCTACAATGTATTACTGCATTGCAAACATGACATAATCTTTTCCATTTTGATCCCAGGTTTGCGCATCTGCAGCCGGTGTCCCCCAAAAACTGACTACCTTTGGGTAGAACAGACCAAATTTGTGACAGAACCAAAGTGTACAACCATATTGTGTAACCGGGATGGTCAAGATCCAGTAGAATTAAGGGTGTATGTGCCAGAGAAAAAGCTCATTGGTAGAGGGGGAGTTGAAGCTCCATTATGCATAATAGGGCCCCCACCTACCATGGTCCATTTATTTTCACAAGGGTTATTGGGCCCCCACAGGTACCAGGGCCCAAGAGTTACTGCAGTTTCTGTACCTAGGGCAAAACTGTGATGGGGGATATACTTTGGGGAAAAATTAATTACTGGAACCATCTCACCCATGGGACCTAAACTCCAACACTCCCAATATTGTGTGCTGGAAGCCCCCAAGGTCCTTAAGGTGGTAAAAGCCTTAGTTGCCCTCCTTATTCTTCTTCCCTGTCTGCACCCCATATTGTTATTCTCCTGAATGTGGTCTCCTTTGGACACTTAGAAAGAGGGGGGAACTTGGAACTGGAGAAATAGATTTATAACTTTTATTTTTTCCCTTTTTTAACATATATTTTTCCTTTGTGTTTTTTTTAGGCCATGGCTTGATTCACTCCTTTAAGTGAAAAAACAAGAAAATCATTAGAAAAATACAAGGTTTCCAAATCTGAAGCTGAAATCCTTTCATCTGAATTAACCCAGCCAATTTTCAATGTAGGACCAGGCCATTTTTTGCACATTTGACCACTGTCACTTTAAGTATTAATAAATCTGGGATGCTTTTACCTTTCATTCTGATTCTGAGATTGTTTCTTTCATGACATATTCTACTTTATGTTAGTGGTAAAATTTTGTCTATACTTGCATAATTTCTTGGGGGAAAATCCAAAATTTGATGAAAAAATTGAAAATTTTGGATTTTTTTATTTTATTTTGAAGCTCTCTGCTAATAATGAAAATGAATATTCCAAATAAATTATATTTTGATTCACATATACAATATGTCTACTTTATGTTGGCATCATAAAGTTGACAAGCTTTTACTTTTGGAAGACATCAGGGGGCTTCAAAGTATAGCAGCAATTTTCCACTTTTTCACAACATTTTCAAAATCGAAATTTTTCAGGGACCAGTTCAGATTTGAAGTGGATTTGAAGGGCCTTCATATTATAAATACCTCATAAATGACCCCATTATAAAAAAAAAATGCACCCCTCAAGTATTCAAAATGGCATTCAAAATGTTTGTTAACCCTTTAGGTGTTTCATGGGAATAGCAGCAAATGGAAGGAGAAAATTCAAAATCTTCATTTTTTACACTGGCATGTTCTTGTAGACCCAGTTATTGTATTTTTACAAGGGGTAAAAGGAGAGAAATATTCCTAAAATGTGAAATCCAATTTCTCTCGAGTAAGAAAATACCTCATAAGTGTATGTCAAGTGTTTGGCGGGCGCAGTAGAGGGCTCAGAAGGGAAGGAGCAACAGTGATATTTTGGAGAGTGAGTTTTTCTGAAATGGTTTTTGGGGGGGCATGTCACATTTAAGAAGCCCCTATGGTGCCAGAACAGCAGAGAAAAAAAAAAACACATGGCATACTATTTTGGAAACTACACCCCTCAAGGAACGTAACAAGGGGTTCAGTGAGCCTTAACACCCCACAGGTGTTTGACGACTTTTCATTAAAGTTGGATGTGTAAATTATTATTTTTTTCACTAAAATGCTGGTTTTCCCCAAAATTTTACATTTTAACAAGGGGTAATAGGAGAAAATGTGTAACTCCATCTCTTCTGAGTATGGAAATACCCCATGTGTGGGCATCAAGTGCACTGCAGGCGCACTACAATGCTCAGAAGAGAAGGAGTCACATTTGGCTTTTGGAATTTGAGTTTTTTACACTAAAATGCTGGGGTTACCCCATTTTTTTTTTCATTTTCACAAGTGGAAACAGGAGAAAATGTCACTGTAAATTTGTAAATACATTTCTTTGGAGTAAGGACATACCTCATGTCTGGGCGTTAGGAGCTCTGAGGGTGCACACAGTCCTCTGAGGTGCAGGAGCGCAGTATGGTCCTTGAGCGTCTGCATTGCTACCTATATACCCAGAACAGTGGGACCCCCCCCCTCAAGGGGCATTACATGGGGTAAATAACTGGGGTGCACTAAGTAACTAAAGTGGGGGGGCGTGGCTGAGCGCACTTGAAGATGGCTGCTTCTTGTTAGTGCTCCCTGAGGACCGGAGCTTCAAAGGGCTAACTAATCGTGTTATGGGCGGTAGACAATGGCAAAGAAAGAAGAAAGGGGTACCTAAAGACCCCCTCATCACCTCCAGGGGCATAGCGACCTACTTCTGCCCGGCGGTCCCTCAGAGATCCAACTGCGGCCTGGAGACGGCGCCCCCACCTCGAGGATCCGTCAGAGACGCTGCTGCTCCCCCTGTGTCTCAGCGCTCCGGAGCTCGGGAGCGCGCGTACGGGCGGGCTGCTGTACTGGTGTCGGAGGAGATCCGGGACCCACCGCTGACCTCCAACTGCAGCGCGGCAAGTATCTCACCCGCTGCAAACGAGCACAATTCAAGCTTGCCTCCCCTGGTGCCTCGCCCGACTCCTAGCAAAATGGCGCTTTGTGTGCAGGTCCTGGAGAGCGCGGCGCCACCATCAGAGACGCTCCTCATGTCTCCCGTGCAGGCCCCCTCTCCCTCTCGCCCGGAGACCCTGTCAGGTGCCCCGGAGGTTATCAGTGACAGACACAGCACTGCATATGGCAGAGAGCCTCTGCCACACAAATTAACTGTCTCCATACCTGAGAGGAGGGGTGAGCAGACCCATGACACTGTACTCCAACTCCCTGCTACTACAACTGCTGCAGACATGCCGAGGGAGGAGAGGAGAAAGTCTGAATCCTCATCACAGCCACAGTGTGCAGATACTGAGGACCCCCCTGGGCCTGCTGTTCAGGGCACCTCAGACCCATCGGCCTCCAGTGGGGGATCTACAGAGTGTGAAAGTCCACCAGGCTATTGGGGAGATAGCCCCCCGGCTAAAAATAAATTGTTCAGAACCCCTCAGAGACGCTCTTCCAGGAGTAGATCCCCTATGGAATACTCCTCATCAGAAGACTCTCACAAGAGGGGTACCCGGGGGAGTCGTCGCTCCCGCATGAGCACCCCCACCTCCAAGCCAACCATGTCTCATCTAAATATGCCTGACGCTGCTTACCCATCCTTGCCATCTCCTGAAGCAGCGGTGCACACTTTGAAGAGCCACCCTGAGCTCCAGGCATTGCTAGCGCTCTTACCTACTAAGGGTGACATGCTTTCATTGGCTGATAACCTGAAAACTGCTTGGAGAAAGGACTTTGAACCTGTTAAAACGGAAGTCTCACAACTATCTGGTAAAGTTGCTGACCTTGACCTTTTTCGTAAAGCTGTGACCTCTGAGATAGCTGAACTGCGGTCAGCGACTAAACAACTTCAAATATCACAGGCAACTACCATAGACCACTTGGATGACATGGACAATCGTGAAACAACGTCCGCATTAAGGGACTTCCAGAATCGGTTAGCTCTCAGGACCTCTCTGGCACTGTCCAAAATATTTTCAACTAAATCCTGAAACAACCCCTGGACACTCCCATCGAACTAGACAGGGTTCACAGAGCCCTAAAAGCAAAAGACCCAGATCCCAAGAAACCACGTGATGTGATTTGCAGAGTACATCACTACAATGTAAAAGAGCGGGTGATGCATAAAGCTCGAGACCTCAAACATCTCACCTACAATGGAGCAAATATCCACCTTTTCCCTGACCTCTCCCTACGCACTATTCGCCTGAGAGCAACGTTGAAACCACTCTTACAGATTCTGCTAAATGCCTGCATTGTTTATAGAGGGGGGTTTCCATTTTCGCTTACAGCTAGATACGGCAACACTACAGCGACACTTCGTCACCCCAGAGATCTTCCATCCTTTTTAGCGACCTTCAAGCTGCCAAGGGTCAACCTTCCTGATTGGGATGCGCTCTTCCCACAACCTCTTCAGTCATCGCATCTTTCCGTTCAACCTGAACTGATACTGCCGAGTGACATGGATACCACACCTGCCACACCACTGCCCCAGAGGCAGAAGCGTAAGACTTGACAGACCTATAGTATACAGTCTAACATTGCTCTTTGAACCCCCCATGGTGTGGGTCGCCATAGGTGCTGGCTGCAAGTTGGACTCTGGGTCTCTGTGACCACCCTCTTACTATTAGACACTTATGCCACTGCTGTGTTCTATGTTACTGTTATATATGATTGTTTCCCTCTGAGTAGGATTACTCCACCTGCCACTCAGTGTTCCTTTGCCGTTGTACGCCCCAAACTCCGAGTCATGGGCTATCTTATGGCCCCTCCTATTACTTCTTTTAAGCCCTACTCACCGCAAGATAAAGGTCATAATCTTGACCTTTAGCTTCCCATAATTCCCAATAGGTCCATTTTGAATGCTACTTGTTTTGACACTTACAGGATGCCCTTCGGTGCCCTCACCGCTTATCCCCATTAGGGTATTGATCAGACTGGCTCTGATCATTCTTCTGGTCCTTATGACCATTTCTGATAGTCCCCCCGTAGCGGTCACCAGGTACTCGCTGCTGATTGTCAGTCCTCTTTCCTTTTGTGTCACTCCCTCTCTGACTCCCCTCTTCTCACTCACTGCCCTTTTCCTATCTATTTGCAGACAAGTGCTTTACATCGTTGCCGTGATCTGGAGAGAGACATTGCGGATGTTGCGGTCTTCAGGTGATACAGTGTTAGTTCCAGGCTCCTAACCGAATGATGGCGGACATTAAGGTAACTACACTTAACGGGAAGGGATTCAACATCCCCGAGAGGCGTAATCAAATCCTCTACTCACTACACAAACAGAGATCACACATCATAGCCTTACAGGAAACACATTTCAGAAAGGGACAGACTCCTAAATTTCAGAACCGTTACTATCACAACGGGGTACATGGTACCAACCCAGAGGCGAAAACCAAGGGGGTATCACTGGGATACCACAAATCCCTCCCACTGAAAATAGTAGATTTCAAAATTGACCCACACGCTAGATATTTGTTTGCTAACTGTGAACTTCTGGGACACAACCTTACCATTGCCTCTATTTATGCCCCAAATCATGGGCAAACCTCGTTTATATGCTCCACACTAGAGAATCTGTCCGCCTTTGCTACAGGCCAGATAATATTATGTGGTGACTTCAATACCCCCATGTCCCCCCTATCGGACTCAACCTCGGGTCACTCACACCTATCATATAGACAACTTAGATTGATCAAACAAAAATTGCATTCACTACAACTAGCTGATGTCTGGCGCACTTTGCACCCTCAGGGCCGTGATTTCACCTTCTATTCCCACCCCAGACAGATGTATAGCCGTATCGACTACATTTACTGTGCACACCATTTGCTCCCATCAGTGGTCTCCGCTGCAATTGGTAACATAACATTCTCGGACCATGCCCCGGTACACTTTTCTTTTAGGCTCCCCCCATTCTCTAAACCACACGCAACATGGAGGTTGAATGACTCTCTTCTGTTGGACCCATTGTGCTCCCGGGACATTAAGCTGGCAATAGATAACTTCCAAACAGATCATACTCATGACGACACCTCCCCGCTCATCAAGTGGGAAGCCATGAAGTGTGTCTTGCGCGGTGTTCTGGTTTCGCATGGGGCCCGACTGAAGAGAGAAAACACATCCAAACTCTCTTCCCTCTATTCGCAGCTTCACTCACTAGAATCACTACACAAAAGGACACTACATGAGCAGACCCTTAGAGTCCTCATAAAAGTACGACAAGACCTCCTGTCCCTGCTTAACAGCAAACATAAGTACTATAAACAGCTGACTGGCAGAAACTATTACGAATGGGGGAACAAAGCGGGGCGGATGCTGGCCAGAGCGTTGAGGGAGAAAAAATCCTCGCTCTTTGTTTCCTCCATTGTCTCCCCCTCTTCTAATAGACAGTTACACCTCACCCCAGACATCCTCTCCGCATTTAGACAATACTAATCTGACCTCTATAATCTTCCTCCTCCTTCCTTTCCATCCCCTGCAAATAGGCCCTCCCTGACGGACTACATTGCCTCCACGGCGCTCCCGGCTCTTTCTGAGGATGTGGTGTCTGCCCTGGAGGAACCGTTCTCTCCGGAGGAGCTTGACATAGTTATCTTGGGTCTTCCGGCTGGGAAATCCCCGGGTCCGGATGTCTACACAGCAAAGTTTTACAGGTCCCTCCGGACAGAGCTCTCCCCCATGCTCCTGACGACCTTTAACTCCATTTCGGGATCCTCGGCCATACCTGACTCCTTCCCTAGAGCCTATATAACAGTTATCCCCAAAGACGGTAAAGACGTGTCCCTATGCCAAAATTACAGACCCATTTCCCTCCTGAACGTTGACACCAAAATCTTCGCTAAACTGTTGGCAAACTGACTGGCGGTTCACATGAATACCCTGATACACCCAGACCAAGTGGGCTTCATACGTGGCAGGGAGGCTAGAGATAATACCCTGCGTGCCTTCTCGGCAATACATTATGCTCGTAAAAACGACCTTCCTCTCTTTCTATTATCTCTGGATGCTGAAAAGGCCTTTGACCGAGGGGACTGGAGTTTCCTAGCGGAGACATTATCCCAGTTGGGAATTGGTGACAGGATGAGGGGCCGGATTATGTCACTTTACTCTAACCCACAAACCCAAATCCGTGTGAACGGCCAGTTGTCTAGTCCTTTTCGCATTTCTAATGGCACGAGGCAAGGCTGCCCCTTGTCACCCCTCCTTTATGTCCTATGCATGGAGCACCTGCTCAATGCGATACGACTAAACCAGAACAATAGGGGTCTACAGACACCCTCGTGCCATTGCAAATGTTCGGCCTTTGCTGACGACCTCCTGCTCTTCCCATCAGCCCCGCTGACGACCCTTCCCTCTCTACTATCGACAATACGGACGTTTTCCCAATACAGTAATTACAAACTAAACCCGACTAAGAGTGAGGCGCTAAATATTACCATCCCGAGACACTTAGTATGTCAGCTTAAAACGACTTACCCTTTCAAATGGGGTGACAGATCCCTTACATATTTGGGGATCCAGGTCCCTGCAAATCTGTCTGATGTCTTCCTCTTGAACTACCCCCCTCTATTCAGCGTGTTGCGCTCGGACTTAACCAGATGGGAGCGTAGGGACTTCTCGTGGATAGGGAGAATCAATGTGATCAAGATGAATGTACTCCCTCGACTGTTGTACTTGTTCTCTACTGTCCCGGCTTTACTCAATAGACATTTTTTTCCGGGGACTCTCTGCGCTCCTGTCTGGTTTTGTCTGGGCCCGTAGATGCCCTAGAGTGGCACGTAGGATTCTGGGCGCGTAGGATTCTGGTTAGGAGGAAGATGGATGGTGGTCTGGGCTTACCTGATTGTCTTTTCTATCATTTGGCCTCGGTACTGTCCAGGGTGCTGGATTGCCACTCCACTGAGCCCTTAAAACTATGGATTCAGTTGGAAAATGATACTACCTCACATGACCCCAAAACGGTACTGTGGAGTCCAGACCCACCTCCCCTGATGAGGAACCTTGGTTCATATCCTCCCGTGACTGCCTCCTTGCTTCATATCAAACGTACATACCTGCCCGGCTTACATCTGTTCACGCCTGACGGCCCATTGACCCCCATATTTCACAATTTTCGTTTTGCACCTGCTTTTGCCGGTTCCTACTTCCTTGGACTTCAAAAACATACTGGTCCCACATTTCAAAACCTTTTGACTGCATCCTCTCTGAAGCCGCTATCAGACATAATGGAGGGACACACACCAACCTTCATACAATCGTTCCAATACCACCAACTGCAACACTTTTACGCTGCCAACATCGACACCTTGCGACTGCACCGCCCACTCTCCCCCTTTGAAAAGCTGTGTACCTCTAACACGGCTTCTTTTAGACCGGTTAGTTCGGTATATAGCTTACTACTAGATACCCTACGATCTGATCCCCTCCCTTATAGGGATGGCTGGGAAAGGGAACTGGAGAGGAAACTGGATGATGGAGACTGGGCGATGGCGGTGCGCTGGTGCCACAAACTCTCGATCTCTACTAGAGCGCAAGAAACCAACTACAAGTTGCTCTCCAGATGGTACCGTGTCCCCTCCCTGTTGACCAAACTTTATCCAGGAATCCCCGACATATATGGGTGTCATGCCCCAGTTTAGACCTCTTTTGGTCCCAGGTTCTGGACACGGTACACAGGCTCACGAACATTCGCCTCACCAAAACTCTGGCTCCACTACTGCTGACAGTCCTCCCCCCAGGTCTTCCTAGATGGCATCTAAGACTAACAAGATTTATGATCCAGGCGGCGCGTACGGTAATACCTAGGCTCTGGAAATCATCCTCCCCGCCCTCAATTACATCTTGGTTTCAGGAGATATCCCACCTACATAGAATGGAGGAATTAATTGCTGACTCCAGACACCAGGTAGAGAAACACCACCTTATTTGGGGCCCCTGGCTTGCCTTCACAGACACCGCTGACTTTAGATCCATACACCCAGACCCGAACAGCAACTCTAATCACTGACTCTCGGATGATTTGTTACTGCCACCACTCATATCGGTTACGCCTGGGAACCCACTCCGCTCGCCTCTCCTGAAGGTCAGTTCGCCTGCGTGTAATGTGATTGCAGCATACTACTTGTAGACATAGCTCTCTGCACTTGCCCTCTTGTCAGATAATTCTCCTCCTTCTCTCTCGTTCCCCCCCTCTTTTTCTTTAAACCCTCCTTCCCTCTCCTCATCTTTCTCTCCCCCTCTCAGTCTTTCTCTCCCTTTTCTATGTCTCTTCTCCCCCCCCCCTTCCCCCTCGTCCCTCATCTCCAAATTTATGCATTACTGATCCTACAGTTTTTTATTTTGTTTTTAATTAATGCTTTACATGCCTAAGTTTGCTGCAGACCCCGAAAGGGGATCCGTAGGAGTTGGATATTGGATATTACATTGCCTTACGGTGTTCCAGAAATACAGATGTCAATACCTGCCTTCCTCCTGAGGATTGGCGAGAGTTCTGATATGATATATTGTTCTGTTTACCGTTTCTGCTTGTCAGGGGCCTCTGTAGGCATGCCTCATCCATACTGTGTCCTGAGGATTTTACCTACTTACCGTGCAAGCCCCGTCATAACTACATGCTGTTTGCATAATCTGTATTATATCACATTCATGGATGACTTGCTTTTCTTGTATTGTTTATCTTACAATTTTCAAATAAACCTTTAATGCAAAAAAAAAAAAAAATATGTATAAGTAACTAAAGTGGGGTACAGTGGACCGTTAACTACATAACATAGTAAACTACGGTTTTAGGTCCGGTCAGGAAACCACATACGGGTCAAAACTGAGCCGACCGGAGTCACCGTTTGACTCCCTTCGGATTGTTAAAGTAAATGGAGTCACGGGCTGATTCGGCTGGGGTACGGGAGCGCCCGGCTTGCCCCTCCCCCCGCCGACACCCGTATGTACAAAACGTGGTGTGAATGCACCATAAGATAAGCAAGACTGTCTCGTCAGCACAGTGAAATGGGAGACCACCACTGGTGCGAGTCCCGGGGTGGGACAGAGTGTTACAGTGTTGTGGTTAAACTTTACTTTCCTGGAAAAGTTTCTGAGTTGCCCATAGCAACCAGATTGCTTCCTTCCTTTTTCAGAGGCCTTTTCAAAAATGAAAGAGGCAATCTGATTGGTTGCTATGGGCAACTCAGCTGCTTTTCCAGTAAAGTAAAGTTAAACCACATCACTGTAACACTCTGTCCCACCACGGGTTTTCACACCAGTGGTGGTCTCCCATTCCACTGTGCTGCCAAGACAGTTCTGCTTATCTTACTGTTTTACATGCCATGAGATCCCCATAGACCACAATAGGCCTATTGGTTTCAATGGGCAAAAAAAATCACATATTGAATGCACTAGTCACAGTTCCTATACCATTAAAGAAGGGAGGGCTCAACATTCGCAAATATGCGCATATGCGGAAAACCAGTGTAGGGGAAGAGTTGTGCAGTTGCCCATAGCAACCAATCAGATTGCTTCTTTTATTTTTGGAAAGGCCTCTGAAAAATGAAGGAAGCAGTCTGATTGGTTGCTATGGGCAACTTAGAAACTTTTCCAGGAAAGTAAAGTTTAACCACAACACTGTAACACTATGTGCCACCCTGGGACTCGAACCAGTGGTGGTCTCCCATCCATTGGGCTGCCGAGACAGTCTTGTTTATTTTACTGTTTTACATGCTGTGAGATCCCCATAGACCATATTGGGCCAATTGGTTTCAAAGGGCAAAAAATAACACAGTTAATGCTAGTCATAGTTCCCCATACCATTAAAGAAGGGAGGGCTCAATATTCACAAATATGTGCATACCAAATATGCGAATTTTGCGAATATATGATGAATATTCGTAAAATATCGCAAATTCGAATATGGCCTATGCCGCCCATCACTACTCCCTTGTTGTTGCTTCACACGCTTTAGCACTAAAGGAGCGGGAGACCTTGGATGATTTTCTTTGTTTCTCACGTTATGTGGAGATGAGGACCCCCTGATGAATGTTCATGTCTGTGCCCTTCATTTCTCCTCAGATGTTCTAAGCGCAGAGCAGAGAAATAGTAAAGATGGAAATGGACACCAAAGGTGCAGGAACTAGAAATGGCCCATCCGGTCAGCAGGGGTAAGAAGTCATTTCTCTATTGTAATAGGATATATAGGGAAAAATATAGAGATGGTGCTTTATAGTGCTGGTTATCTGCGGTATTAGCAGAGAGATAAACAGATAGGTAAAGGACCTGCTCACCTTTATAGGTTGTGCTATATTACAGGCACAACACTGATAATCACTTTGGGTAGATCGTTGGTCACTGGTGTGTCGGGAACAGCTGGCCGTTGGTCCCATTGAGGACGGTGAAGAATTCAAGAGTACAGATGTGGGAGGTGGAAATCCTAGCAGGGGTTTCCTTTTTCTTCCAGTGAAGATCTGACTGCGATACATCGGCATAATTACACAGGAGTCAGGTGTAGAATAGCAGTACTTTTTATTAGTAATCATAAAAAAAGTGACATACAGGGGTGGACTACATGTTTCGGAGGGGCTCCCTCTTTCCTCACGTCCAGGTTACAGTGTATAGGTAAAGCATCTTATATATCCAACTCAATGCAAGAATCTTGACACTCGGTCAAAAAGTATCCGCACTCACCGCTAAGATAGCGTATTCAAGCTCCAAACGTGGACATCGGACAACCAGGCAGAGACGTGGGACGCTCAGGGAGGAGGCGACTGCTGGTGGTTTCACGCTATGAAGAGCGCTTCATCCGGCCTTATAAAGTCTGGGACTTGAACCCACACAACTACCAGGACCTTACTGTTTAGCGTTCTGCCTCGCTAGCTGCAAGATTCCCAAAGACCACAATGGGCCTAATAATTTCAATGGGCAAAAAATCACAATGTTATAGAACCAGACTACACTGTCCTATAAACCAACAGGACCTGTACGACAGACCCTGGAGACTGACATCACACTCAGCCTTCACATGGTTGGGTGGGGCAAACCTTCAACTGTTGCAAAACTACAACTCCCAGAATGCACTGGCAGACTGTACATTCTGGGAGTTGTAGTTGAGTTAGGAAACAGACTCTAGCTCAGTGTTTCCCAAACAGTGTGCCTACAGCTGTTGCAAAACTACAACTACCAACATTCACTGACAGCCGAAAGGCATGCTAGGAGTTGTAGTTATGCAACAACTGGCGAATAACATTTTGGAGACCGCTAAGTGATCTCCAAACTGTAGCCCTCCAGATGTTGTAAAACTACAACTCCAAGCATGCCCAGACTGTTCTGGCATGCTGGGAGTTGTAGTTCTGCAACATCTGAAGGGCCAGACATTGCAGAACTACACTGTCCAGTTTCCCTGGCCGTCTGGGCATGCTGGTAATTGTAGTTTTAAAACATCTGTTACTTATTGTGGTCTCCAAACTGTGCCACTTCATATGTTGCAAAACTACAACTCCCAGCATGCCCAGTCAGTGCATGCTGAAGGTTGTAGTTTTGCAACATCTGGAGTACCCCAGTTTGGAGACCACAGTGGTCTGCAAACTGTGGTGCTCCAGATGTTACAAAACTACAACTCCTAGCATGCCCAGAAGGCTTTTTTTTTTTATATATATATATAATGTTTTATTTATTTATTTTTTTTTAAGAGAGAAAAAAATGAATTATTTGTGAACCATGCGAACATAAATTATTGGGAGATTTAACTCCCCCCAAATATTCTCAAACGTGCTTTGAATTTCTGGACATTTATGGTTATCGAGAAATAAATAGGAAGGGAAATGCCCAATAGAACCTGATGTTATACGGATAATGTACAAGTGATTCTTATAATGGAGATCTAGGGGGACAATAATCACAATAGATCCCAGAGATCATCACTGAATAGACGAGGGATCTGCGGATACAATACAGTCTGTTAAGGATCCTACAGAAAGTCCGGATCGTCTTGTATCTGGATCAGGATTATTACTTTCCTTCTCAGAATCTTCTCCTTTGTTCTCTTCCCTTATTCTTCATCTTCAGCCACTCTGACCCCCTCACTGCTCTCCGCTCCCTCCGCTGTCCTCGCCGGTTCCCGCTATCCCTGTCTCCTTTCTCCCGCTCTCTTCTCACCGCTGAGCAGCCCGGAGATCACCCGCCGACCCCACCATTTCCACACCCAGAGCTTCAGTCGGATGATATCTTATACCTGCGGCATCTTCCTCCTCTCTTACCGACCGAACACTCCCCGGAGCCCGTGTATTTTCCTCCAGACAGCAGAGATCCTGAAGAGAAGGAAGCGCCATCATAGTCTGGTGTATTTGGGGAATCCTGTTGGGGTTTACTGGGGCAGAACAGGACAGGAGCGCAGATATACTGAGGAATTAGAGCCCAGGATCTAAGGGGAGGAGGCCGAGGGTTTACAGAAGTCTTGGGGCGCATTGCCAATCATACATATCATCAGGAGACACTTTGACCTCTTAATTTTACCCCAAAACCTTTGAACCGATCATTAAAATGTAGCTTTTAAATACTCATTACATACACTGTAGTATAACCTGCGTTTTATATAAAACAAATTAAGAGTGGGTGAGAAATGTGTGTATGTGTGTGTGTGTGTATATATATATATATATATATATATATATATATATATATATATATATATATATATATATATATATATATATAAAACAAAAAAATGTGGTCTCAAATGGCTGGAGGTGCTCAACCCCAAATGCGGTTGTGCATTTATACTGGGGGAGCAGATCCTGCCCTTGTAGTCCGTTGCTAAGGGCGAACCACAGCATAGAAAATGCATACAATGGAGGATGCCTGCAGTGAACTACAAGTGCCACAATAGAATCCTACACCAGATAAACGGTGTGGATGTGTAACAATTAGAATACAATATATATATATATATATATATATATATATATATATATATATACACATACATACACACATTACAATGCATATGCCTTTGTCCTAGATCCTCAACAAGAGACACAAGCTCCCGGCTTGACTATATTCTCCATATTAGAGAAAATGGTATCGTGGTGTTCATATAACATCTAGTTGTATCTGTTTGCGCCTCTGTAACAATTTTAGTGTCAGTTCTTGAGGAAATGTAAAGACTTGTTACAATTTGGCAACATGCAAAGTTTAGAATACAAAGCTCTCACCACCAGGTGTCGCTATTGTAACACACTAACTGATTTGTATATCCTGAAACTGTAAGAATTTCGTGCAGTGACTAATAGAAAATATTTATTGGAAATTATTAAAATTGATTAACCAGAAACGTTTTTCTGATTTTAACCCTCTACTCTACTTAATAGGTTGTGCACATATGAAGTTACCAACCCATACAGAGAATTACTGGGCATTTTGTTCGATCATGGGGGCGCCCTACTGTACTGCCCCATGTAAATGTATATAGAGATTGGAAATAGTGAAGCAGATAGAGCTCCGAGGAATTGTAGGCATAAAGGAGTCTGTATCCGAGGAGCGGGGAATCAGTGTGAACGCCCGAGACCCGGCATCGTGTCATACATGGGGGGCGCTATCATCGCTGAGGATGGGCCCCGCCGCTTCAGAACAAAGATTCATCACAGACGTCACATGTTGTTTTGGCGGGCTCTAGTTTGTATGAATCAGCCAATGGGATGAAGGGGTGTGGTTAACATGAGCCAATGGGGATGAGACCAGGAGTATAAATATTCTGCTCTGCGATCTCTTCCCATCATTTCTCCGCTGTGTACGTGTACAGAGGATCATGGCCAGGACCAAGCAGACCGCTCGTAAATCCACCGGAGGGAAAGCTCCCCGCAAGCAGCTGGCTACCAAGGCCGCAAGGAAGAGCGCTCCCGCCACTGGTGGGGTGAAGAAGCCTCACCGCTACCGTCCAGGTACAGTGGCTCTCCGTGAAATCCGCCGCTACCAGAAGTCCACTGAGCTGCTGATCCGGAAGCTCCCCTTCCAGCGCCTGGTGAGAGAGATCGCCCAGGACTTCAAGACCGATCTTCGCTTCCAGAGCTCGGCGGTCATGGCCCTGCAGGAGGCCAGCGAGGCTTACCTGGTGGGACTCTTTGAGGACACCAATCTGTGCGCCATCCACGCCAAGAGGGTCACCATCATGCCCAAAGACATCCAGCTGGCCCGCAGGATCCGTGGGGAGCGAGCTTAGATCTGCCCGGGACCCGCATACAACACAAAGGCTCTTTTCAGAGCCACCTAATTCTCCATAAAATGAGCTGATATCACCATCTTATGTTTTTCTGTCCCGATTGTCTTGCTGAGCTCTGAAATATAATCCCGGGATTGTTCTCTGTAGTTTGCCCTGTACTGTACCAGCGGCCCCTTCTATGTTACGGGTTATACTGTGACCCTGATCGGTAGAAGAAATATGAAGCGCTGAGTGAAAATTAGATTAATCGGGCGCTGGGTCCTAGTGCCGCCTCTCCCGGCCATGTGTTCCTTTAATTGGAGAGAGGGGATTTATTCGGTTCACTCGGTCCTGTTATCGGTTAATATGCCGGCTGCCTGCACCCTTCTCACGCACAGAACATCTCACTGTCCAGGCTGTAATGTAATAGACCATCAGCCCCATCATCCTCACTGATGACCGCACATCGCTCCCCGCACTATACAGCGGCTGTAATATCCAGGTAATGATACAACTGCTGAGTATAGAGAGCGGAGGAATGATTCCCTTGTATCCATCTGTACAATCCCAAGCCTCGGGGGCCAGAAGAGCCTCTGCTGTGCACACAACCCCTACACCTGGGGCTTTATCAAAGTCATCAATATATAGAATCTGGGCTAAGGGAGCGTTCAGTCCTGTATTCCGTTCATTGTGCAACAGCGACATCTACTGTCAGTTTACTGCAATCACATTACTAGATATCAGGTTCCCGTTAATTTTGTGGTTTTCTGTTTCTTTTGCGGTCAACTCATTATTCTATAAAGGATTACATTCTAATATCTGCTGATCAATAATAAACGTTAACCCTTTAACGTCTGATAGTGTGAATATATCGCTAATAGAGTAAGATCAGTAATAGTCCGATTCCTGACTTTGAGATACTGATTATGATGGAGGAAACTGGTATTATCCTTAATACTGTGGTGTCCTCCCTGCTGTGCATTGTGGGACTGCGTCATTATTGTAGTGCAAATTAACGCTAAAGGGTTAACAATGAGCCGTGTGCGCGGTCCCGTCCGATGCCTAATGCTCATTGGCTGATCACAGGACGTTCAGGATTTGAATTTCCCGCTTCCTCCAGACCCGATAACAATGGAGAGATCTCCCCGAGATGTAGAGGCTGATCCTGTGGCTGACTACTACCCTCATCCTCCTTGTTTATCACTTTCGCACAGATGAACATTTTTTGAGATCGTAGAGAAGAATGTGCGGACTAAACTTATTCTGGCGTCACCGCAACAAAGATAAAGCTGTGAGATAGGAGGACGGGAATTCTGTTCCGCGGTCCTGACCTGAGAGGGAGCGGGGATGAAGTGAGGGCTATAAAGCAGAAAACCGGCCCTGTGCGGAGGATCACATTCCTCTACAGAAAGTGTTATTCATTACACCGGTTATGTACAGACCATGGGGAGTATAGGAGGGATAATCGGAGACTACGGGTGGATGAGATTTAGTTACACTGACCAAATGTCAAAAGGGAAACTATAGAGAACTGATCTACAGCGCCCCCCGCTCCACCACAGGAGAATATACACCCTGCAGTCAGTGAGAACCGCAGCCGCCGCTCTGATCTCACCCGATCCCGGAGCAGAATATATATAGTATCAATAGACTGTACTGACAGAATAGCGGCCACATATACAGAAGAGAATACGGGGAATACAGACAGGAGAAGCACCAGCTCTATTCTAGACAATGTGGGTGGCTCTTAGAAGAGCCTTTGGGGTGACAGCAGAAGGGGGAGCAGGTTACTTGGCGCTGGTGTACTTGGTGACGGCCTTGGTGCCCTCGGACACGGCGTGCTTGGCCAGCTCTCCAGGCAGCAGCAGGCGCACGGCGGTCTGGATCTCCCGGGAGGTGATGGTGGAGCGCTTGTTGTAGTGAGCCAGGCGGGAGGCTTCCCCTGCGATGCGCTCGAAGATATCATTCACAAAGGAGTTCATGATGCCCATGGCCTTGGAGGAGATGCCGGTGTCAGGGTGGACCTGCTTGAGCACCTTGTACACGTAGATGGCATAGCTTTCCTTCCTGGTCTTCCTACGCTTCTTGCCGTCCTTCTTCTGAGTCTTGGTCACGGCTTTCTTGGAGCCTTTCTTGGGCGCTGGAGCAGACTTGGCGGGATCAGGCATGATGATCAGTCACAAAACTTCTCCACTAAAACAGAGAGAATAATGATGCTTCCTCCTCCCACCGCAGCCGTATTTATAGGCAGCCCATGCAAATGAGAAATGCTGTCTGCTCGCTGTTCTACTGGAGGAGCAAATCATGTGACCTGTGGGAGTGTCATAAGCCCCGCCCAGTGCAGTTTATTGGTGTCTCTTTAATTCTCGTCACAATTGGCTGGATTCAAATGTACCCAATCACAGGAGCCGGAGGGCGGAGCAGGAACCTATAAAAAGCAGCAGAAAGGAAATTACGGTTACATCACAGAGAGGCTTCTTTTGAGCGTTTTACGGTTTACTTATCATTATGTCTGGACGCGGCAAACAAGGAGGAAAGGTTCGGGCTAAGGCAAAGACCCGCTCATCCCGGGCAGGACTCCAGTTCCCCGTCGGTCGTGTACATAGGCTTCTCCGCAAAGGGAACTACGCCGAGAGGGTGGGCGCCGGTGCTCCCGTATACCTGGCCGCTGTGCTGGAGTATTTAACCGCTGAGATCCTGGAATTGGCCGGTAATGCCGCCCGGGACAACAAGAAGACCCGCATCATCCCCCGTCACCTGCAGCTGGCCGTGCGCAATGACGAGGAGCTGAACAAGCTGCTGGGTGGGGTGACCATCGCCCAGGGAGGCGTCCTCCCCAACATCCAGGCCGTGCTGCTGCCCAAGAAGACCGAGAGCAGCAAAGCGGCCAAGAGCAAGTGATCGCCGCTCATCCCAGACCCATCCTGAACACCAAAGGCTCTTCTAAGAGCCACCACATTGTCTACTACAGAGCTGGCACCGCTGATCTTGTCTGATAAGGATTAGATTTGACATGTTCTTTATACGGGGTTATAGTAGAACTGATACGTTTCTTTCATTAACAGTATGAGAGGGATTGGACACCTTCACTTTTATTAAAAAAAAAAAAAACTACCAGAAAACTTCCTATAGCAGATTGTGACCCTCAGCACAAGGACCGTTTCCTCCTCACTCCATCCCCGCTACCCTCACTAAGGGGGACGGGTACAGTTTCTACATATGGATTTTGAGGTGCAGCCAGCAATGTAATCACGTGTACAGGGACGAGACTAAGCGAGAAAGTCAAAATCTCCAATGAGCGTAAACTATCGGGGTTATTGCTCCACCTACAAAGTTAACCCTTCATTGTCCCTCGTTATTTATGCTCTTTCCCCTTCAGTCCCCGGAGCGCTCTCTGCTTCACTAGTCCCAATCCCTATATACGCTTACACGGTGCACTATAGTAGAGCGCCCCCATATTTAGTCTCCATTGGCTTTATATTACGTTTACAAGAAATAAGCCCAATAATTCTCCAGATGGATAAAACACCATGTGCACAACCTATTAACTAAAGGGTTACATTAACCCCCAAGTCTCTGGTAAATTAATTGTTTCCTTATATCTATCCATAGATCGTCTGTCGCAGCAGTATAAATCGTTAGTTTATACAGATCAGATACATTGTGTTACAATAGCGACACCTGGTGGTGAGAGCTTTGTATTCTAATCTTTACATGTTACCAAATAGTAACAAGTATTTCCCAGGTGCTGATACAAGTTACAGAGGCGCAAATAGATACAACTGTGGATGGTGACTAAAACTTATAATAACACAGCACAATAATTTCAGCTGCTCTTATACACCCTGCTTATCCTATACCAGATATAAGTGTCCTAAGGGGATCTAGAACAAATAAATACATCTGCATTGTCCTCGATATAACATATAAAGTGATGTAATGTAGAAGGTTTGTATATTAGGGTGAGGAGTGACAGATATTTATCTCCAGGATCCTGAATTATATCTCTTTGTTGGAGCTGTCACCTCTGACCGGGCTTCGGGAGTCTTCGGGCCGCCAGGAGAGGAGAGATGCCGCAATATAGAACATGATCCGGCGAGAAAGAGGAGGGAAGCGGGTGTCGGCTAGTAATGTATTCTCCGCATTGTAGTGTTAGTACAGAACTCCCGGGCAGCGATCATAATCTGGGCCATGTAATGTTATACTACGGTCCCTCCACATGTTTAGGGGAAGGAGTCTCCACATCTATTATATTCATCGCTCTGTATAGAATCACATCTCCCACCTGATCTGCTACTAGTTCCCCCGACACTGAACACATCGGCCGATCTATATTTACAGCAAAGGAAACTACGGAGCTACTAAACTAAACACTTTGAGCACCATATACCGGAGCCACAGCTCGGGCCATCGAGATAAAATCCTTGCAAATCCCAAAATCGGGTTTCCTCTTCAATATGCAGCTTCTATATCTTAACCACGATAATTGTACAGACAAGGACAATACACTACGACAGATCTCCGATAACACACAGCAGTGTAAACACAAGGAATTGTAGCCTTTCCATAGAACATGTGGGCGGCTCTGAGAAGAGCCTTTGGGTTGGTGAGATGGAGCAGAGTAGAAGCAGAATTAACCTCCGAAGCCGTAGAGAGTGCGGCCCTGGCGCTTGAGGGCGTACACCACGTCCATAGCGGTGACGGTCTTCCTCTTGGCGTGCTCGGTGTAGGTGACGGCGTCACGGATGACGTTCTCCAGGAAAACCTTCAGGACACCGCGAGTCTCTTCATAGATGAGGCCGGAAATACGCTTCACACCTCCCCTGCGAGCTAGACGGCGGATAGCAGGCTTAGTGATACCCTGGATGTTATCCCGGAGCACCTTCCTGTGCCGCTTGGCTCCGCCCTTACCGAGACCTTTTCCTCCTTTGCCGCGTCCTGACATCCTGCTGATTGAGAATTGAATGAATAATGTTTGAGGCGCGGAGTCCTAGCTTATATAGCACATGTGCGGACCAGAAGGAAAACTGTAACAAGATGACGTCCACATGGGCGTTTCCTTTTACTGAATTTACATTACCGGCCCCTCCCCCTTCTCTTTTGATTGGCTGAACACAGAATCGTTGGTGATTTTGAATTTCCCGCTCACCCTGTAATTCTCCGCTCTGGGAGAGAAGACACTTGTCCCGTGTTATGTGATCTCATGTTCAGGCGGCTCATTCTCAGGCTGCGGATGCCGGCACTTTCCGTATACAGTGACCGGGAATAATCACCAGGGCCCGTCCTGACATCTCCTGTTCTTATATAGAGGAAGAGGAGAGAAATCACCAAAGCTCCGGTATCAGCCAATCGATACTATGTATCAGGACTATAGCTCCGTACAGTGTTAACTCTTTAGTGTCCACATGTTCTGTTTCTTGTTTTATATCTGTACGGAGACTGCGGTGTGTAATGGCTGGGACTGTATATATTATATATAATTACACTGCAGTCACCATTCTATGTCCATTCTGATCTCTCGCATATTGTCTCCGTTCTCTTTCATCCTACATCGTCATTGACCTATATTTACCTATGAAATTAGATACTAACGAACTCTTAATTAATTACATCCAAATGTTCTCTTTGTAGCGTCAATCATCATATTTAGTTCTATTAAGTTCATTGATGTTACTTTGATTAATTGGTCTTTTCACTCTCATTCCTAAATGTCATCTCCTGCCGGGGCTCGTTCCTACGATCGGTCTCCTACACGGTATAATATATTGGGTTACATAGAAAACTATTTACTGCCATGTTGTGGTAGCTGAACACAGTACAAGAAAAAAAACTTTTGAATAGTCTTTACATTCTTCAGCCTTACCACTAGGTGGGGACAAAGTACAGTGCAGCCTCTTCTAGGGATTCAGGCGAGAAAGGAAAAGTGTTGAACAGTGTCTTTTGCCATCTAGTGGCCGCAGAGCAGATTTCAGCGAAGTTCAATATAAAGTTATTAATTTTGGCCAAGTTTCTTTTCTCATTCTGCTATAATTTTAGCCCTTAATTAATTTGATTGTAATAGTGTTTAATAGAAATATGTATTTTTTTTTTTTTATAATTATTTTTCTAATCTCCTTTTTACATTAACCCCTCAATGATGCTGTATTTTTTTTTATATATTTGTTTTCTCTTTTAACTTTTCACTAAAAAAATAATAATCAATATCTCTGTCAATGTTTCATCTACAGACCCATATGAAGGCTTGTTATTTGTGAGACCAACTACACTTTGTAATGGCATCCTTCACTTTACTACTAAGTCTACAGCAAAGCCAAAAAAAAGAGAAAATTATAGGGTGAAATAAACAAAAAAAGTTAAAAAAAAGTTTAAAAATGATTATTTTTAATTATTATTATTATTATTATTTTTTTTTTTTTGGGGGGGGGGTCCAAGTTTAAGGGGGAGGGGAAGTGATGGCTGCACATTCACATGTCATACATTGTAATTCCCATACTTGTGCTGAGAAGCAATAGAACAATCAAGTGTTACTATACATTTCACTCAAACTGTACAAGCCAACTCGTCACTTCACGGTCACCTGATTCAAGTGAGTCCCTAACTTAACAACTTCTCCTTTTAATGACATGGCAGGGTGCATAAACATTTTGTTTTCCGCGTATCTGCTAAGAAATGCATTGCAGTCCACACAGTCATAGTACCACCTTCGGGATCTCTAATAAAAATTCTGTCCGTTCCTTCTGTGGTGGGAACCCGGCCTTACTGTGCAGAATTCAGATCCCTTTATAGCGCAAGGTTCTATAGAATGTGGGTGTGATGATGATTTGGTCACTTTCCCTTTTAGAATCTTTGAAGGCAGATATAAAAGTCTCTAGCTATGCTTCTCACACTTTTTGTAATGTTGATAGTGATGATATAAAGCAGGGTCGGCACTGCCACTAGGCAAACTAGGCAGCCGCCTAGAGCGCAGAACCGATTTTGTGACTGATATGAATTCCTGTAGAAGACTGTCTTAGCTATGTTAACCTTACAGAGAGATTTTTTTTTTCCAAATAAAAGTTTATTCAGTTTTAGAATAATGTGCATTATAACAAAAACACAATAATCATTTAACAGGAGAGTTGCATAATAATTTGCCCATAGCATAGTATGTGTAGAAAATACTCTCTTTGTAACAGACTGCCAGTCATGTAACTATCTAGGTATTGTTACAATATACATGGTGGGGACTAATGTCTGTTCAGAGAATGCCTCTCTTAACTAGATAGTGATAATCTTTAGATACCATAATGAAAAAGCTTCTACGAGATCCCGTATTGTATCTAATCGGAATCAAAATGGGGTAAATGAGAGGTAAGGTCAAAACTTGTGGTATCAAGCAGTCTGGCGAATTAAATGACATTGTAAACTTAACTTAACTAAAAGAGAAGGAAAGGAAAAGAAAGGTGGGTAGAGACGTAGGGGTAAGTAGAAGAGAAAAAAAGGGGGGGGGCATAGGGGATACAAAAGAAGAGTTACATGGAAGAAGAAGGGACCATGGAAGACATATCAAGAACTTACCGCACAGGCCAAACCACACCGGAATCACTGTCGCGCCCAGTGCTCACAGGAAAAAAAAGGGTATGTATAATAGAAGTGTACATGTCCAAATACATGTTGATAGGAAAAGGGTAGTACACTGGGTATAGACAGGGGTTCTAATGGGTGTTTGTATATCAGTTGGCAAGATACAGAGTCTCATATTCCGGGGAGGATACAAAGGTTAGCCAAGGTGACCAGATCGCAGTATACCTGGCTAGCTGGCTGGGAGAGTCGGCCATCAGCTCCTCCATTCTATGTAATTTAGATATGTCAAGTAGCCAAGAGGAGATTGAAGGTACCGAGACCGACTTCCACAACCTCGGGATAACAGCTCTGGCCGCTATCAACAGGAATGAGATTAGACGTGAAGTGTTCTTGGGTAGCGATGTTGGAAAAATCGATAATAAAAGAGTCTCAGGTGTGCGCTGGAGACCCACCGATGTGATACGTTTAATAATGTCTAAAACCTTCAACCAATAAGAAGTTAGTCTAGGGCATGAGAGACATATATGCAGCATGGTGCCTCTATCACCAGTGCATCTCCAGCACAAATCCGATGTTCCCGGGTACATATTAGCCAGTAACGTTGGGACCCTATACCATCTGGAAAGGATTTTATAGTTAATTTTGTGGGTTTTACATGACACAGAGGTTTTATGGCACCGTAGCAGGGTCTGTGTCCAGGCTAAATCTGGGATTGCGTGGCCCATGTCCCTTTCCCAACCCACTTTGAATGGGAGAGGTTTGGATGTCGTCCTCCTAAGTAAGAGAGGGTAAAGTAAGCTTATTACATGAGACAGCTGAGAGCTTCTTGTACACAGTTTCTCAAAGTCAGTTAGAGGTCTGTGAAGTTTCCAGATGTTTTTAGCGGAGGCATAGAAATGTGTGAGTTGAGAATATTGGAAAAGGTGGGCCGTGGTTGGGTTTGTCCCGTCTATGATTACTGAGAGGGGTTTCAGAGATGTATCATTCAAGAGAGATCGAAATGTAACATAATCCCTGGCCTTAAAGGATAGGAACGAGGAGTGAGATTGTGTGGGAGGAAATATTGAGTTGTGGAATAAAGGCATTAAGGGTCCATCTGGGGTGTAGAGGGGTGTCCGAAATAGATACATTTTGGTTGCCTGACTAATAGAAGTCAGAACCGGTGGATAATACTTGATGGTTCCCCTAGCCAATTTAATTGGGGGGCTCCACAGGATTGATCTAAGGTCACTCCCTGTAATGTCCCGTTCTATCTGTAACCATTGCTTATCAGAGACATGAAGAAAACAGTCTAGAACTCGATTGAGTACAGTCGCTAAGTAGTAAGAGTGGAAATCGGGGAGGGCTAGTCCTCCTTCATCTTTTCTCCTGACCAGCACATGTCTCGCCAGTCTGGTATGTCCACGATTCCATACAAAGCTATTCTGTAGGGAGATTAATTCTTTGAAAAAAGTGCGGGGCAGGGCTATAGGAATTGTGGAAAATAGGTATAGGAGGCGAGGTAGAGTGTTCATTTTAAGGATGTTTATTCTTCCTATCCAGGAGAAGTCTTTCTTTTCCCATTTGGATAGATCCGCTCGCAACGCTTGTAAGAGTGGTGCATAGTTAAGTTTAAAAGTTTCCGTATGAAGTGATGGTATTTGAATTCCTAAATAAGTGATCGAGTGATGTTGCCACTTGCATGGATATGAGGTCTGCAGTAAGCGAACCATTGTCTGGGACAAAGTAATGTTGAGTGCCTCGCATTTTGATGAATTTAATTTATAATTACTGAGAGCTGAGAATGTTTTGATCGTGGACAATAGAGAAGGGAGAGATGTAAGTGGTGAAGAGAGGTAGAGCAACAAGTCACTGCAAACGACGCACACTTGTGATGGCCCGAGGGCAGAGCAATCCCCTTTATATTTGGGTTATTTTGTATAGCTATTAACAGGTGTTCCATGCAGATAACATATAGTAGCGGTGAAAGGGGACAACCCTGCCTCGTGCCATTTCCAATATGCAACGGGGAGGAGAGATGCCCGTTAATCCTAATCTGAGCCTGGGGGCTTGTATATAGTGCTTGTATGCGGGAGAGCATGTTGGGACCTATACCTATTTGAGATAAAGAGGCAAACATGAATTCCCAGTCCACCCGGTCAAAAGCCTTCTCGGCATCTAGAGACAAGAGGAAGAACGGGCATCTCTGCGCACGTGCTTGATGTATCAAAGAGAAGGTACGAAGGGTATTGTCCCTCGCCTCTCTGCCTTGCACAAAGCCGACTTGATCCAGGTGGACTAGGGAAGGCACGTACGGGGACAATCTATTAGCGATTAATTTAGCGTACAATTTGGTGTCCGAATTAAGTAGAGAAATGGGACGATAACTAGGACATAGAAGCGGGTCCCTACCCTCTTTAAGGATCACAGTTATATATGCTCTCAAAAAGGACGGGGAAATGTTAGGGGAGTTAGACATGGAGTTAAATGCCTCGAGCAACGAGGGGGCCACATCTTCCCGCAAGATCTTATAGAACTTGGCTGTATAGCCATCAGGGCCTGGGCTTTTACCTGCAGGCATGGTAGATATAGCATCAAACAACTCTACTTGCGAGAATGGCTCCTCCATTGCCCGAATTGCATCGATAGATAATCGAGGCAGTGCAGTGTCAGAGATAAACTGTGATAGAGACGGAGTCTCAGGGTTAGTGGGAGAGGTAGAACCGTGCTTGGGGAGATTATATAGCGAAGAGTAATATTTATGGAAGGATTCCAAAATGTCAGGTGTCAAATAAGAGGGGATTCCATTCGGATCTTTAATTGCCGGGATAAAAAGAGAGGATTTCTTATTTTTGAGAGCTCTTGCCAGCAACTTGCCCGATCTGTTACCCCATTCATAAAATAACTTTCCTGTCAATTGTTTGTGTGAATTGTTCATAAGCGATAGTAAGTCTGTGCGTACTTTAATAATGTCTCTGAAGACCATATCTTGTTGTGTACGTTTGTGCAGAAACTCAAGCGACTGTAACTGTGTTTGTAAGGAGTGAAATTTTGCCGATGCTTCCCTCTTCAATCTCGTCCCATGTTTAATGAAGACACCCCTCAGGACACACTTTAGAGCTTCCCATTTGGTGAGAGGAGAGGAAGCATCAGAGGCATGGTCTGCATAGAAGTGGGAGACAGTCGTCTTAAGGTCTTGGAGACATAGTGTATCCAAAAGGAGGGTCTCATTAAGCCTCCAGGTGGGGCGAGGTCTGGCAAAAGCCGGTAGCGAGATGGAGCAAAACACCGGAGCGTGGTCTGAGATAGCTATATTGCCTATTTGAGACCGTAAAATCGTATGGAGTAAGTGATGTGAGCATAGTAAATAATCTATTCTACTATATGTGCCTCGTGCATTAGAGTAGAATGTATAATCCCTGTCCTGAGGGTTAAGGGATCTCCATATGTCACTAAGCTGAAGATCATGTAGTTTCTTTCTCAAGGCTCGGAGTTTGCTGTGAGAGAGCAGTGAATGGCCCGTTGAAGTGTCTATGTGGGGGAAGAGTGGAAGGTTGAAATCACCCCCCAAGAAAATCGGGCCAGTGGCAAAGTCGGACAGGGCGTTTAGCGTCTTAATTAGAAAGGGGACCTGAGATCTATTGGGCGCATATATGTTTGCGAATGTGTATCTCTGATCCCAGAATCTCACAGTTCGCAAAGATATATCGGGATTTCGGATCAGTATGGGAAGATGTGATAGAGATTGGGAGGGATTTATGGAAGGCTATAGACGTCCCTTTTGAGCGGGAGTCCGGGTTGGTGCTATGAATCCATTGAGTGTAGTATTGATTATTTATTTTAGGTATATGGCCAGATTTAAATTGAGTTTCTTGTAGGAACAAAATGTGAACTTTCTGTCTATGGAATGAATATAGTGTTTGAGCTCTTTTCTCAGGCGTATTAAATCCCTGTATGTTGAGGGAGGCAAGTTTAAGATCAGTCGACATATTTGGTTAGGAGAGGTGGACACCATATGGGCCAGGCACGACAGCACCCCGGTCGGTCCAGTCTGCACGGCAAGCTAGGTTGGAGGAAGATGGTCCTGTAAAAGAAGAAAAAGTGGAGAGATGAATTAGGAGGGAGTGTAGTAGTAGAAAAAGGAAGTACCCATAAGGGAATGAGTACACGGTGTCTACAAGAAAGGGCCATAAGGGCCAATAGTAAGACTGGAACCAGTCCAATCATGCAACTAGTGGGGGTAACGTAGAAGTCTCGCTAGGGTAAATCTACAGGCTATAACAAATTAGGTCAAAAATTAGAACCGCTAAAAAAAAAAAAAAAAAAAAAGGACTTAAAGAACATGGGTCATGGTGTAGGCCATGACAACCACTGCAGGGTACAGTGAGGCAATTAACTATTAAAGAGAAAGCAAAGCCATCTCTTTGTAGTAGCGAGTGTATGGGAGGCAACAGGTCATAGTTAGCCCTGTGCTTTTTTCTTGCATTGGTCTCTAAGTGTGTAGTAAAAGAAAGTAGAGTCAAAAATATGTGTCAGGGATTTGACCAAGATCCACTTTCTAAGTGCGGAGGTGAATAATAGTGTTGAGCGGCATAGGCCATATTCGAATTCGCGAATATATGGACGAATATTCGTCATATATTCGCGAATATTCGCATATTTGTTATATTCGTTTTATTTTCGCATATACGAAAATTCGCGTATGCGGAAATTAACATATGTGAATATTAGCATATACAAAATTAACATACGAGTAACTTCGCATATGCGGAAATTAGCATATGCGAATTTTCGCACGCCAGTCTCACACAGTAGTATTAGAGCCTTCTTTACACCACACTAGCTGGAAGCAGAGAGGGGTGATCACTGTGATGTGTACTGTGAAAAAAAAGAAAAAAAAAAAACGAATATTCGTAATTGCGAATATATAGCGCTATATTCGCGAAATTCGCAAATTCGCGAATATGCGATATTCGCGAATAATATTTGAATTGCGAATATTCGTGAGCAACACTAGTGAATAATGCGACATTAGAAGACAGACATTCAAACTCAATATCTAAGTACAAGTCAGTAGGTGCTTCTGGGTCCAGACAACGGTTATGGAAAAGGCGTTCAAGTAATAGTAAAGTAACAGAAACTGGGCCAGATGGCCCTCACAGGTATTTGTTGTCAAGGAAAGTTAGTGTAGTGTTGACGACAAGGTTATGGTGAATGTACATCAGGTTTTGCGTCTCATCAGAGAAGTCTTCTGTGACATCGGTTAGGTGTCTTGCTGGGTGGGAGCATTGCGTTTATGAGCAAGCTGGGCTATCGGTGGATAAGAGGTAAGGCGAAACATTCTATCCCATTCCGGAAGAGAAATTGGAGGGAGACGAAAAGTATTCAGAAAGTTCTGTAAATCCATTGGATGTCTTAGCGTTGCTGTAGTGGTATCGTACTTAGCAATTAGTGAGAAGGGAAAGCCCCAACGATACACAATTCGGGCGTTATTCAGGAGTTGCAGAAGCGGTTTAAGAGCTGCTCTTAGCTTGAGGGTACGGAGGGAAAGATCCGGGAACAAGTAAATGGGATGGCTATTGTAGGTGAGATTCTTCAGGGATCTCGCTTTTTTCATGATGTCCTCTTTCACGAGGTAGTGATGCACTCTGCAAATGATATCCCTTGGTTTGGCTGGATCCGGATTTTTTGCTCTAAGAGCCCTATGAGCTCTACCCAGTTCAAGGGGTGTGTCTAAAGGCTTCTGGAGGATTTCATTAAATATTTTTTGTAAGGTAGTTGTAATGTCTTGTGGGGAAACGGATTCAGGCAGTCCTTTGATTCTTATATTGTTTCGCCGATTGCGATTGTCTAGGTCATCAAGATGATCTATTTCCGCCGCTTGGTGAAGAGAGAGGTTTTTAGTCGCCTCCTGTAGGGTTTGAATCTGAGCGGAGGCAGTAGTACGAAATTCCTCAAGCGATTGTACTTTGTCTTTAAGTTGAGTGATGTCTGATTTGACCGGTTTGAGGTCTTTTTTCCAAGCAAGGCGCAGGTCATTTGCCATATTCTGGATGTCCGATTTGGTCGGAATTAGAGCCAGCAAGGCCTGTAGTTCCGGATGGTCCTTCAGTGTGTTAGTTGCCATTTCAGGGGTGGGTAAGGAAGAGTCAGAAATCGTATCAACAGTGAGGGTGGGTCTGTCAGCTCCACGGGCTCTTCTAAGGTTTTGTTTCTTGCCTATGAGAGCTTCATCTGAAGAGGAGTGGTCTGCACCCTTCGCTACGGCTGTTTTCGCCTTCAGTGGAGTTTTGAATAACTTCTTCTTGGCGGGTGGGCTAGCGCCCCAATATTCAGGGGTGTCACTATCTTCTGTGGAATCTCGTATCTCATCCTCAGAATGGGAGATGTCTGAATCCATAGCTTCCGCCCAGTCAACAGCATTTATTGCAGGAGGACCAGAAACAGGTTGCTGAGAGGTTGATAGTGGTAGATGGGAATCACTAGTGATATTGTTAGAGTGGGTATATGTCTCAGCGGAGATACTAGGTGTAGTTGCTGATGGAAGTCCCTTAGAGAGAGGAGCAGGTTTTAAAGGTGGTTGTGGCACCGTCTGGGTTGACTTGGGTGGATATGAGAGTTGAGGAGGAGCTGCAGCATCTATATTTGTACTGATAGACTGCCGAGCTTGATCAGTACATATGGGGTTAATAGTATCTGGCATAGTGGTATACTTAGGGGTCTGTGAGATCGTTCCTGAGGTTTGTAACAGAGTTTGGGTAAGTTTCAGCTCACCTCTCATGTCAGATCTTACTTGTAAGGGGGGGGGGCGTCACTCCGGGCAGGCGTAATGGCGGCCTGGGAGGAGGCCACGCACCCCTTCATGCTGTGCTGCTGTGTGTTCGGGGGGTTTCGCGCTGCATCACGTTGAGGCAGTGGAGTCTGAGGAGGTGCCTTCGGTTGGTGCGGCTTTCCAGTAGCTGCCGACATCTTTAGTGGGGGTATTGAGGTCTCCGATTGCGAGCACTCCTCTCCTGTGCGCTCCGTGCTAACCGGGGAGCCGGAAGCTGAGGAAACTGTATGCTGCGCAGCGTTTCCAAATCGAGGCTGCAGCACTGGTGGAGGCCTCGGTCCAGCGTCTGAGGTCTGTAGGGGCTGAAAATAAGCCGGGATGGTCCTAGGTTTGTCTCCGGTGCTTTTAGGTTTCTTCTTGTGCTTTTTACTGTGCGATCTGCCTCCCATATCAGTGTATATGGCCTCTAATAAAGCGGTCCGCCAGGAGCTCTCAGACCATGCGACTTGTCCCGAGCGCGTCAAGCCACGCCCCCCCTACAGAGAGATTTAATTTATATATATATATATATATATATATATATATATATATATATATATATATATATATATATATATTTTTTTTTTTTTTATTTTGTCATGGGACTAGTTCCACCACTGATCCTATATCTGTCCTGTGAGACGGAGTGGGGATTTGGCCTAGGGTAGCAAAAATCTTTACACCAGATGACAGAAAGGCCTCCTTTTTCAGTTCGGCGGGTCCTGTCCCCTCAGTGAGCAGTGCAGTGTTGTACAGAGTGGGGCAGCTACGTCACATCTCAGCAGTGCATAATAGAATTGAAAATAATTATTTATTTTCTTCACAGGCCCCCAACTACCTAGTGAAAAATATAGCCCTGTACACGGTACTTTACAAAAAAGACACAATGCCCTCATGTGACTGCATCCGGTATTGCAGCTAAGCTCCCCTCACATGAACACCAGACACCACGAATGAGCAGCTTTTTATATTTATAATTCTATGAAGACTCATTTGTAACTTAGAAACACATGAGTCTCTGTATGATGTGTGCAAAAGGGACAAGCAGAGCAAAACCTAACCCAGGTGAATTCATACGAGGAATTTTAATTTTTTTCTAGAGATCAGTGAATCGAAGTTGACGAACCCGAATTCGTAACAAATTTCATGAACAATTTGATTTGCAACTAATGTGAATATCGCTGCAATTCTATTGCGCAAACAGCTTCATTAAACTCAATTTTACAGCGTTCCAGGCTATCGGAGAGCTAAGATGGCGGATCCACATGTGAGTCAATTGCCCCCCCCCCGCTCCCTAGTATGGTGGAGCCGAAGCTGTAAGCTCCGGCTCCACCATTCACTAACCTTACACACACACTGTGAGTACACAGCGTGTGAGCTGCGGGGACAAGATCCACTAAAGGCCGGCGCGATGACGTCACATCATCGCGCCGGCGCCTGGAGGACCCGTCCCCGTGGCCTGCATACTGTAAGTAAGGGTATGCTCAGGGTCCAGGGGATTAGGGAAACAGGATATGCGCCACTGTTAGGAGGAGGGGGGGGGGGGTCAGAGAAAAGGGAATATTTAATGAGGGTCTGCAGTGCAAAGCACAGGGGGCATTATATGTGAAGAGCACATGACAGGGGGGCCCCCTGTCCTGTGCCCTTTACATATAATGCCCCCTGTGCTGTGCCCCTCACATAATGCCCCCTGTGCTGTGCCACACATATAAATTATATGTGTGGGGCACAGCACAGGGGGCATTATATGTGTGGGGCACAGCACAGGAGGGCATTATATAATATACAGCCCCCTGTTCTGTGCCCCACACATATAATGCTCCCTGTGCTGTGCCCCTCACATATAATGTCCCCTGTGCTGTGCCCCTCACATAATGCCCCCTGTGCTGTGCCACACATATAAAGTATATGTGTGGGGCACAGCACAGGGGGGCATTATATGATATAATGCCCCCCTGTTCCGTGCCCCACACTTATAATGCCCCCTGTGCTGTGCCCCTCACATATATTGCCCCCTGTGCTGTTCCCCTCACATATATTGCCCCCTGTGCTGTGTCCCACACATATAATGCCCCCTGTGCTGTGTCCCTCACACATAATTCCCCATCATGTGCCCCTCATATATAATGCCCCCATCATGCGCCCCTCACATATAATGCCCTCTGTGCTGTGCCCCTCACATATAATGCCCCCATTATTTGCCCCTCACATATAATGCCCCCATCATGCGCCCCTCATATATAATGCCCCCTGTGCTGTGCCCTTCACATATAATGCCCCCATCATGCGCCCCTCACATATAATGCCTCCTGTGCTGTGCCCCTCACATATAATGCCCCCATCATGCGCCCCTCACATATAATGCCCCCTGTGCTATGCCCCTCACATATAATGTTCCTGTCATGTGCTCCAAACATATAATGCCCCCTGTGCTGTGCCCCTCACATATAATGCCCCCTGAGGGGACAGGACATGGGGCTTTATATGTGAAGGGCACAGCACAGGGGGGCATTATATGTGAGGGGTGCATGATGGGGGCATTATATGTGAGGGGCACAGCACAGGGGGCATTATATGTGTGGGACGCATGATGGGGGCATTATATGTGCGGGACACATGATGGGGGCATTATATGTGCGGGATGCATGATGGGGGCTTTATATATGAGGGGCGCATGATGGAGGCATTATATTTGAGGGGCAAATAATGGGGGCATTATATGTGAAGGGCACAGCACAGGGGGCATTAAATGTGTGGGGCATATGACAGGAGCATTATATGTGAGGGGCACAGCACAGAGGGCATTATTATGTGGGGGGGACAGGACGGTCATAATTATTATATGTAGGGGCACAAGATGGGGCATTATTACTATATGTGAAGGCACAGAGGGGGAGATTTATGAAAACCTGTGCAAAGGAAAAGTTGCCCAGTTGCCCATGGCAACCAATCAGCTAACTTCTTTCATTTTTAACAAGGCCTCTGGAAAATGAAAGAAGCGAGCTGATTGGTTGCTATGGACGACTGGGCAACTTTTCCTCTGCACAAGTTTTCATAAATCTCCCCCAGAGTGTTTTGCCTTTCAGAAGTATAGTGTATATTATGAGGAATTTCTGGGGTGGTATGTTTTTTAGGGGCCACACTACATTACGGTATTTTACTCAGAGGGTGCACTGCACAGCAAGTTATATTCAGAGAATGCACTGTGTGGTAGTATTAGATTTAGAGGGCACAGTGTGTGGTAGTATTTTATTCAGTGGGTACAGTGTATGATAGTATTATATTTAGAGGGTGCAGTGTGTGATAGTATTATATTTAGAGGGTGCGGTGTGTGATAGTATTATATTCAGAGGGTGCAGTGTTTGAATATAATACTACCACACACTGTGCCCTCTAAATTTAATACTACCAAACACTGCACCCTCTGAATATAATACTACCACACACTGTGCCCTCTAAATCTAATACTACCAGAGGGTGCAGTGTGTGGTAGTATTATATTCAGAGAGTGCAGTGTGTGGTAGTATTATTATTATTATTTTTTTTTTTTCAAAGTAATTTTTTTATTTTCAAAAATAGCATACAAGACACTAAAACAACAAAAGCATCTTACAGGAAAAAAGAATGGTATGAGTGACTCTCTTCGATGCGCTCGTGGGGCGGCCAGTTCAATATAATAGAGGAGCTTCTCACAGCATGACAATGGTTATATTCAATATAACAATGCAATTCAGAGAGAACATGAGAAAAAAAAAAAAAAAAAAACAATAACTGGAATGTAAATCTCAATAAGGGCGTAGGCCAGGTGTAGGGAAGGGCCGTCAAGTTATGGAGGGTATAAGCACAGTCACACAGGTCAAGAGAGAAGAGAGGGAAGGGAAAGGGCAGATGGACCAAAGTAGAACAAGAACAAGAAGGTAAGACGGATGTTAGAAGGAGAAGAGGGAATAGGGAAGCAGGCGAGCTAGAGAAGGACGTACCTCATGAGTCTGGCAGGACCGGCTACCTCCAGATCCGCGGCCACCAGGGTAGTACTGAAGAGAATGGCAGCTGAGCACAGGTGTATCACATTATGCCTCCAAGTGAAAGGACTCAAATTCCCCAGATGACATAAAGGCAAGCCAAGGACCCCAGATATGCTGGTATTTGTCAATCTGCTGTTCCGAGACCGCCATCAGTTCCTCCATTCTACAAATATGTGATATTTCTTGGAGCAAGGACGAGAGGGTTGGAGGTCTGGGAGATCTCCATATCCTGGGGATCACCGATCTGGCAGCCATCAACACATAGTGTAGAAGGAGGGTCGAATATTTAGGAAGCGACGGGGGTAGAATGGATAATAACGTCAGTTCCGGGGTCTTGGGGAGTGTGTGGGAGGTTAGCTTGGACATGAGTTTCAAAGTGCCCGTCCAATAGGAGTCAAGTGATGGGCAGGTGAACCAAATATGGGTCATAGTACCACTGTTGACTCCACATCTCCAACACATCTCCGAGACCCCAGGATATATATGGGCCAATAAGGATGGGACTCTATACCATCTGGTCAGCACTTTGTAGTTGGTCTCTTGCGTTCTACAGGAAATCGTCATTTTGTGACAAACTGATATCGCCCTGTGCCAGTCTGTATCGCTAATCGTGTGTCCCAATTCAGATTCCCATGAGGACCTAAATCTAAGTGGGGGAGAGGCAAAGCTGTCTAAAAAGAGGGTGTATAGTATCTTAATTTGACCCTTGGAAGGGTGCGATTCAGCACCAAGGCGCTCGATCGATGTCAAGGGACGATTGAGAGCCAAGCCATGTTTATTGGTGTGGTAAAAGTGAGATAGCTGGGCATATTGGAACTGATATAATGGTGTAGTCGGGGTACTTGGGCAAAGTTCACTAAAGGTTTTCAGATCCCCACCACGTGTGAGAGTATGAAAGGTTGTGCCTTCAGAGCGAGGTAGGGTCAGAAAGGTACGAGCTTGAAAAGCTGGTGGGAATGTTGCATTACCAAAGAGCAGAGTGAGCGGTCCGTCAGGAGAGAGAAAGGGGGAGCGTCTCAGGTAAGTCAAACGGGCACGCATAATGGAGGCATATATGGGGGGTCTAGGGAGGGGGGAGGTCATGTGTGTACTCGTCCATAAGATAGCCCTAATATCTCTGCCAGATAGAGCACTTTCCAGGGAAACCCATTGTTTTCTATCAGTTGTACGGAACAAGTCCAACACTCTAGAAAGGACAGCCGCAAGGTAGTATGAAAGGAAGTCAGGAAG
>NW_026608865.1:0-50341 GCF_029499605.1 Hyla sarda | reverse complement strand
ATATACACACACGACAGAGCCCCCTCCATCCCCCCTATATACACACACGACAGAGCCCCCTCCATCCCCCTATATATACACACACGACAGAGCCCCCCTCCATCCCCCCTATATACACACACGACAGAGCCCCCTCCATCCCCCCCTATATACACACACACACGACAGAGCCCCCTCCATCCCCCTATATACACACACGACAGAGCCCCCTCCATCCCCCCTATATAACACACACGACAGAGCCCCCTCCATCCCCCCCTATATACACACACACACGACTGAGCCCCCTCCATCCCCCCTATATACACACACGACAGAGCCCCCTCCATCCCCCCCTATATACACACACACACTCGACTGAGCCCCCTCCATCCGCCCCCTATATACACACACGACAGAGCCCCCTCCATCCCCCCTATATACACACACGACAGAGCCCCCCTCCCATCCCCCCCTATATACACACCACACGACAGAGCCCCCTCCATCCCCCCTATATACACACACGACAGAGCCCCCTCCATCCCCCTATATACACACACACGACAGAGCCCCCTCCATCCCCCCATATACACACACGACCGAGCCCCCTCCATCCCCCCTATATACACACACACGACAGAGCCCCCCTCCGTCCCCCCCTATATACACACACACACACGACAGAGCCCCCTCCATCCCCCCTATATACACACACACACGACAGAGCCCCCTCCGTCCCCCCCTATATACACACACACGACTGAGCCCCCTCCATCCCCCCCTATATACCACACACGACAGAGCCCCCTCCATCCCCCCCTATATACACACACACGACAGAGCCCCCTCCATCCCCCTATATACACACACGACAGAGCCCCCTCCATCCCCCCTATATACACACACACACACGACAGAGCCCCCTCCATCCCCCCTATATACACACACGACAGAGCCCCCTCCATCCCCCTATATACACACACACACGACAGAGCCCCCTCCATCCCCCCCTATATACACACACGACAGAGCCCCCTCCATCCCCCCCATATACACGACAGAGCCCCCTCCATCCCCCCTATATACACACACACGACAGAGCCCCCTCCATCCCCCTATATATACACACACACGACAGAGCCCCCTCCATCCCCCTATATACACACACACTCGACAGAGCCCCCTCCATCCCCCCCTATATACACACACGACAGAGCCCCCTCCATCCCCCCCCATATACACGACAGAGCCCCCTCCATCCCCCCTATATACACATCACACGACAGAGCCCCCTCCATCCCCCTATATATACACACACACACGACAGAGCCCCCTCCATCCCCCTATTATACACACACGACAGAGCCCCCTCCATCCCCCCCTATATACACACACGACAGAGCCCCCTCCATCCCCCCTATAATACACACACACGACAGAGCCCCCTCCATCCCCCTATATACACACACACGACAGAGCCCCCTCCATCCCCCCCTATATACACACACACACACGACAGAGCCCCCTCCATCCCCCCATATACCACGACAGAGCCCCCTCCATCCCCCTATATACACACACACGACAGAGCCCCCTCCATCCCCCCCTATATATACACACACACGACAGAGCCCCCTCCATCCCCCTATATACACACACGACAGAGCCCCCTCCATCCCCCCTATATACACACACGACAGAGCCCCCTCCATCCCCACCCCCTATATACACACACACACGACAGAGCCCCCTCCATCCCCCCCATATACACGACAGAGCCCCCTCCATCCCCCCTATATATACACACACACGACAGAGCCCCCTCCATCCCCCCTATATATACACACACGACAGAGCCCCCTCCATCCCCCCCCCTATATACACACACACGACAGAGCCCCCTTCATCCCCCCCTATATACACACACACGACAGAGCCCCCTCCATCCCCCTATATACACACACGACAGAGCCCCCTCCATCCCCCCTATATACACACACGACAGAGCCCCCTCATCCCCCCTATATACACACACGACAGAGCCCCCTCCATCCCCCCCTATATACACACACGACAGAGCCCCCTGCATCCCCCCCTATATACACACACGACAGAGCCCCCCTCCATCCCCCCCTATATACACACACACACGACAGAGCCCCCTCCATCCCCCTATATACACACACGACAGAGCCCCCTCCATCCCCCCTATATATACACACACGACAGAGCCCCCTCCATCCCCCCCATATACACGACAGAGCCCCTCCATCCCCCCTATATATACACACACGACAGAGCCCCCTCCATCCCCCCCTATATACACACACGACAGAGCCCCCTCCATCCCCCCCCCCTATATACACACACACACACGACAGAGCCCCCTCCATCCCCCCCTATACACACACACGACAGAGCCCCCTCCATCCCCCCCATATACACGACAGAGCCCCCTCCATCCCCCCTATATACACACACGACAGAGCCCCCTCCATCCCCCCCCTATATACACACACACGACAGAGCCCCCTCCATCCCCCCCATATACACGACAGAGCCCCCTCCATCCCCCCTATATACACACACGACAGAGCCCCCTCCATCCCCCCTATATACACACACGACAGAGCCCCCTCCATCCCCCCCTATATAACACGACAGAGCCCCCTCCATCCCCCCTATATACACACACACGACAGAGCCCCCTCCATCCCCCCTATATACACACACACGACAGAGCCCCCTCCATCCCCCCTATATACACACACACGACAGAGCCCCCTCCATCCCCCCCTATATACACACACGACAGAGCCCCCTCCATCCCCCCCATATCACGACAGAGCCCCTCCATCCCCCCTATATACACACACGACAGAGCCCCTCCATCCCCCCTATATACACACACGACAGAGCCCCCTCCATCCCCCCCTATATACACACGACAGAGCCCCCTCCATCCCCCTATATACACACACACGACAGAGCCCCCTCCATCCCCCTATATACACACACACGACAGAGCCCCCTCCATCCCCCTATATACACACACACGACAGAGCCCCCTCCATCCCCCCCTATATACACACACGACAGAGCCCCCTCCATCCCCCCTATATACCACACACGACAGAGCCCCCTCCATCCCCCCTATATACACACACGACAGAGCCCCCTCCATCCCCCCCATATACACACACGACAGAGCCCCCTCCATCCCCCCCTATATACACACACACACGACAGAGCCCCCTCCATCCCCCCTATATACACACACACGACAGAGCCCCCCTCCATCCCCCCCTATATCACACACACACGACAGAGCCCCCTCCATCCCCCCTATATACACACACGACAGAGCCCCCTCCATCCCCCCTATATACACACACACGACAGAGCCCCCTCCATCCCCCCCTATATACACACACACACGACAGAGCCCCCTCCCTCCCCCCTATATACACACACGACAGAGCCCCCTCCATCCCCCCTATATACACACACGACAGAGCCCCCTCCATCCCCCCCTATATACACACACACGACAGAGCCCCCTCCATCCCCCCTATATACACACACGACAGAGCCCCCTCCATCCCCCTATATACACACACACACACGACAGAGCCCCCTCCATCCCCCTTATATACACACACACGACAGAGCCCCCTCCATCCCCCCCTATATACACACACACGACTGAGCCCCCTCCATCCCCCTATATACACACACGACAGAGCCCCCTCCATCCCCCTATATACACACACGACAGAGCCCCCTCCATCCCCCTATATACACACACGACAGAGCCCCCTCCATCCCCCCCCTATATACACACACGACAGAGCCCCCCTCCATCCCCCCCTATATACACACACGGACAGAGCCCCCTCCATCCCCCCATATATACACACACGACAGAGCCCCCCTCCATCCCCCCATATATACACACACGACAGACCCCCCTCCATCCCCCCTATATACACACACACACGACAGAGCCCCCTCCATCCCCCCTATATACACACACGACAGAGCCCCCTCCATCCCCCTATATACACACACGACAGAGCCCCCTCCATCCCCCTATATACACACACCCTACAACCGACAGAGCCCCCTCCATCCCCCCCTATATACACACACGACTGAGCCCCCTCCATCCCCCCTATATACACACACGACAGAGCCCCCTCCATCCCCCCCTATATAAACACACACACGACAGAGCCCCCTCCATCCCCCCCCCTATATACACACACGACTGAGCCCCCTCCATCCCCCCTATATACACACACGACAGAGCCCCCTCCATCCCCCCCTATATACACACACACACGACTGAGCCCCCTCCATCCCCCTATATACACACACGACCGAGCCCCCTCCATCCCCCCTATATACACACACACGACAGAGCCCCCTCCATCCCCCCATATACACACACACGACAGAGCCCCCTCCATCCCCCCCATATATACACACACGACCGAGCCCCCTCCATCCCCCCTATATACACACACGACAGAGCCCCCTCCGTCCCCCCCTATATACACACACACACACGACAGAGCCCCCTCCATCCCCCCCTATATACACACACACGACAGAGCCCCCTCCATCCCCCCCTATATATACACACACACGACTGAGCCCCCTCCATCCCCCCTATATACACACACGACAGAGCCCCCTCCATCCCCCCTATATACACACACACACGACAGAGCCCCCTCCATCCCCCCTATATACACACACGACCGAGCCCCCTCCATCCCCCTATATACACACACACGACAGAGCCCCCTCCATCCCCCCTATATACACACACACACGACAGAGCCCCCTCCATCCCCCCCTATATACACACACGACAGAGCCCCCTCCATCCCCCCCTATATACACACACGACAGAGCCCCCTCCATCCCCCCTATATACACCACACCACGACAGAGCTCCCTCCATCCCCCCATATACACACACGACAGAGCCCCCTCCATCCCCCCATATACACACACGACAGAGCCCCCTCCATCCCCCCTATATACACACACACACGACAGAGCCCCCTCCATCCCCCCCTATATACACACACGACAGAGCCCCCTCCATCCCCCCTATATACACACACACGACAGAGCCCCCTCCATCCCCCTATATACACACACACGACAGAGCCCCCTCCATCCCCCTATATACACACACGACAGAGCCCCCTCCATCCCCCCCTATATATACACACACGACAGAGCCCCTCCATCCCCCCTATATACACACACGACAGAGCCCCCTCCATCCCCCTATATACACACACGACAGAGCCCCCTCCATCCCCCTATATACACACACACGACAGAGCCCCCTCCATCCCCCTATATACACACACACGACAGAGCCCCCTCCATCCCCCTATATACACACACGACAGAGCCCCCTCCATCCCCCCCTATATACACACACGACAGAGCCCCCTCCATCCCCCCATATATACACACACGACAGAGCCCCCTCCATCCCCCCCTATATACACACACACGACAGAGCCCCCTCCATCCCCCTATATACACACACGACAGAGCCCCCTCCATCCCCCCCTATATACACACACACGACAGAGCCCCCTCCATCCCCCCTATATACACACACACGACAGAGCCCCCTCCATCCCCCCTATATACACACACGACAGAGCCCCCTCCATCCCCCATATACACACACGACAGAGCCCCCTCCATCCCCCTATATACACACATGACAGAGCCCCCTCCATCCCCCCCTATATACACACACACACGACAGAGCCCCCTCCATCCCCCCTATATACACACACACGACAGAGCCCCCTCCATCCCCCTATATACACACACGACAGAGCCCCCTCCATCCCCCCATATATACACACACACGACAGAGCCCCCTCCATCCCCCCTATATACACACACGACAGAGCCCCCTCCATCCCCCTATATACACACACACGACAGACCCCCCCTCCATCCCCCCTATATACACACACGACAGAGCCCCCTCCATCTCCCCTATATACACAACACACGACAGAGCCCCCTCCATCCCCCCTATATACACACACGACAGAGCCCCCTCCATCCCCCTATATACACACACACGACAGAGCCCCCTCCATCCCCCTATATACACACACACACGACAGAGCCCCCTCCATCCCCCTATATACACACACGACAGAGCCCCCTCCATCCCCCCCCTATATACACACACGACAGAGCCCCCTCCATCCCCCCTATATACACACACGACAGAGCCCCCTCCATCCCCCCCTATATACACACACACACACACACGACAGAGCCCCCTCCATCCCCCTATATACACACACGACAGAGCCCCCTCCATCCCCCCCTATATACACACACACGACAGAGCCCCCTCCATCCCCCTATATACACACACGACAGAGCCCCCTCCATCCCCCCTATATATACACACACACGACAGAGCCCCCTCCATCCCCCCTATATACACACACGACTGAGCCCCCTCCATCCCCCCCTATATACACACACGACAGAGCCCCCTCCATCCCCCTATATACACACACGACAGAGCCCCCTCCATCCCCCCCTATATACACACACGACAGAGCCCCCTCCATCCCCCTATATACACACACACGACAGAGCTCCCTCCATCCCCCCATATACACACACGACAGAGCTCCCTCCATCCCCCCATATACACACACGACAGAGCCCCCTCCATCCCCCCCTATATACACACACACACGACAGAGCCCCCTCCATCCCCCCCTATATACACACACGACAGAGCCCCCTCCATCCCCCCTATATACACACACACACGACAGAGCCCCCTCCCTCCCCCCTATATACACACACGACAGAGCCCCCTCCATCCCCCCTATATACACACACGACAGAGCCCCCTCCATCCCCCTATATACACACACACGACAGAGCCCCCTCCATCCCCCTATATACACACACACGACAGAGCCCCCTCCATCCCCCCTATATACACACACGACAGAGCCCCCTCCATCCCCCTATATACACACACGACAGAGCCCCCTCCATCCCCCTATATACACACACACGACAGAGCCCCCTCCATCCCCCCTATATACACACACACGACAGAGCCCCCTCCATCCCCCTATATACACACGACAGAGCCCCCTCCATCCCCCCCTATATACACACACGACAGAGCCCCCTCCATCCCCCCATATATACACACACGACAGACCCCCCCTCCATCCCCCCTATATACACACACACACGACAGAGCCCCCTCCATCCCCCCCTATATACACACACACGACAGAGCCCCCTCCATCCCCCTATATACACACACGACAGAGCCCCCTCCATCCCCCCTATATACACACACGACAGAGCCCCCTCCATCCCCCCTATATACACACACACGACAGAGCCCCCTCCATCCCCCCTATATACACACACGACAGAGCCCCCTCCATCCCCCCATATACACACACGACAGAGCCCCCTCCATCCCCCTATATACACACACGACAGAGCCCCCTCCATCCCCCCTATATACACACACACACGACAGAGCCCCCTCCATCCCCCCTATATACACACACACGACAGAGCCCCCTCCATCCCCCCTATATACACACACGACAGAGCCCCCTCCATCCCCCCATATATACACACACACGACAGAGCCCCCTCCATCCCCCCCTATATACACACACGACAGAGCCCCCTCCATCCCCCCATATATACACACACACGACAGAGCCCCCTCCATCCCCCCCTATATACACACACGACAGAGCCCCCTCCATCCCCCCATATATACACACACGACAGACCCCCCCTCCATCCCCCCTATATACGCACACGACAGAGCCCCCTCCATCCCCCTATATACACACACACACGACAGAGCCCCCTCCATCCCCCCTATATACACACACGACAGAGCCCCCTCCATCCCCCTATATACACACACGACAGAGCCCCCTCCATCCCCCCCTATATACACACACGACAGAGCCCCCTCCATCCCCCTATATACACACACACGACAGAGCCCCCTCCATCTCCCCTATATACACACACACACGACAGAGCCCCCTCCATCTCCCCTATATACACACACACGACAGAGCCCCCTCCATTGCCCCTATATATACACACAAACGACAGAGCCCCCTCCATCCCCCCTATATACACACACACGACTGAGCCCCCTCCATCCCCCCTATATACACACATGACAGAGCCCCCTCCATCCCCCTATATACACACACGACAGAGCCCCCTCCATCCCCCCCTATATACACACACGACAGAGCCCCCTCCATCCCCCCTATATACACACACGACAGAGCCCCCTCCATCCCCCCTATATACACACACGACAGAGCCCCCTCCATCCCCCTATATACACACACGACAGAGCCCCCTCCATCCCCCTATATATACACACACGACAGAGCCCCCTCCATCCCCCCTATATACACACACACACACACACGACAGAGCCCCCTCCATCCCCCTATATACACACACGACAGAGCCCCCTCCATCCCCCTATATACACACACGACAGAGCCCCCTCCATCCCCCCTATATATACACACACACACGACAGAGCCCCCTCCATCCCCCCTATATACACACACGACTGAGCCCCCTCCATCCCCCCTATATACACACACGACAGAGCCCCCTCCATCCCCCCTATATACACACACACGACAGAGCCCCCTCCATCCCCCTATATACACACACGACAGAGCCCCCTCCATTCCCCCCTATATACAACACACGACAGAGCCCCCTCCATCCCCCCCTATATATACACACGACAGAGCCCCCTCCATCCCCCCTATACACACACACACACGACAGAGCCCCCTCCATCCCCCCTATATACACACACGACAGAGCCCCCTCCATCCCCCCTATATACACACACGACAGAGCCCCCTCCATCCCCCTATATACACACACACGACAGAGCCCCCTCCATCCCCCCTATATACACACACGACAGAGCCCCCTCCATCCCCCTATATACACACACGACAGAGCCCCCTCCATCCCCCTATATACACACACACGACAGAGCCCCCTCCATCCCCCTATATACACACACACGACAGAGCCCCCTCCATCCCCCTATATACACACGACAGAGCCCCCTCCATCCCCCCCTATATACACACACGACAGAGCCCCCTCCATCCCCCCATATATACACACACGACAGACCCCCCCTCCATCCCCCCTATATACACACACACACGACAGAGCCCCGTCCATCCCCCCCTATATACACACACACGACAGAGCCCCCTCCATCCCCCTATATACACACACGACAGAGCCCCCTCCATCCCCCCTATATACACACACGACAGAGCCCCCTCCATCCCCCCTATATACACACACGACAGAGCCCCCTCCATCCCCCCTATATACACACACGACAGAGCCCCCTCCATCCCCCCATATACACACACGACAGAGCCCCCTCCATCCCCCTATATACACACACGACAGAGCCCCCTCCATCCCCCCTATATACACACACACACGACAGAGCCCCCTCCATCCCCCCTATATACACACACACGACAGAGCCCCCTCCATCCCCCTATATACACACACGACAGAGCCCCCTCCATCCCCCCATATATACACACACACGACAGAGCCCCCTCCATCCCCCCCTATATACACACACGACAGAGCCCCCTCCATCCCCCCATATATACACACACACGACAGAGCCCCCTCCATCCCCCCCTATATACACACACGACAGAGCCCCCTCCATCCCCCCATATATACACACACGACAGACCCCCCCTCCATCCCCCCCTATATACGCACACGACAGAGCCCCCTCCATCCCCCCTATATACACACACACACGACAGAGCCCCCTCCATCCCCCCTATATACACACACGACAGAGCCCCCTCCATCCCCCTATATACACACACGACAGAGCCCCCTCCATCCCCCCCCTATATACACACACGACAGAGCCCCCTCCATCCCCCTATATACACACACACGACAGAGCCCCCTCCATCTCCCCTATATACACACACACACGACAGAGCCCCCTCCATCTCCCTATATACACACACACGACAGAGCCCCCTCCATTGCCCCTATATATACACACAAACGACAGAGCCCCCTCCATCCCCCTATATACACACACACGACTGAGCCCCCTCCATCCCCCCTATATACACACATGACAGAGCCCCCTCCATCCCCCTATATACACACACGACAGAGCCCCCTCCATCCCCCCCTATATACACACACGACAGAGCCCCCTCCATCCCCCCTATATACACACACACGACAGAGCCCCCTCCATCCCCCTATATATACACACACGACAGAGCCCCCTCCATCCCCCCTATATACACACACACACACACACGACAGAGCCCCCTCCATCCCCCTATATACACACACGACAGAGCCCCCTCCATCCCCCTATATACACACACGACAGAGCCCCCTCCATCCCCCCTATATATACACACACACACGACAGAGCCCCCTCCATCCCCCCTATATACACACACGACTGAGCCCCCTCCATCCCCCCTATATACACACACGACAGAGCCCCCTCCATCCCCCTATATACACACACACGACAAGAGCCCCCTCCATCCCCCTATATACACACACGACAGAGCCCCCTCCATTCCCCCCTATATACACACACGACAGAGCCCCCTCCATCCCCCCCTATATATACACACGACAGAGCCCCCTCCATCCCCCCTATACACACACACACACGACAGAGCCCCCTCCATCCCCCCTATATACACACACGACAGAGCCCCCTCCATCCCCCCTATATACACACACGACAGAGCCCCCTCCATCCCCCTATATACACACACGACAGAGCCCCCTCCATCCCCCTATATATACACACACGACAGAGCCCCCTCCATCCCCCCCTATATACACACACACGACAGAGCCCCTCCATCCCCCCCTATATACACACACACGACAGAGCCCCCTCCATCCCCCCCTATATACACACACGACAGAGCCCCCTCCATCCCCCCCTATATACACACACGACAGAGCCCCCTCCATCCCCCCCTATATACACACACGACAGAGCCCCCTCCATCCCCCCTATATACACACACGACAGAGCCCCCTCCATCCCCCCTATATACACACACGACAGAGCCCCCTCCATCCCCCTATATACACACACCGACAGAGCCCCCTCCATCCCCCTATATATACACACGACAGAGCCCCCTCCATCCCCCCTATATACACACACACGACAGAGCCCCCTCCATCCCCCCTATATATACACACACGACAGAGCCCCCTCCATCCCCCTATATACACACACGACAGAGCCCCCTCCATCCCCCTATATACACACACGACAGAGCCCCCTCCATCCCACCTATATACACACACGACAGAGCCCCCTCCATCCCCCTATATACACACACACACGACAGAGCCCCCCTCCATCCCCCCCTATATACACACACGACAGAGCCCCCTCCATCCCCCCTATATACACACACGACAGAGCCCCCTCCATCCCCCCATATACACACACGACAGAGCCCCCTCCATCCCCCCTATATACACACACACACACGACAGAGCCCCCTCCATCCCCCTATATATACACACACACGACAGAGCCCCCTCCATCCCCCTATATACACACACACGACAGAGCCCCCTCCATCCCCCTATATACACACACGACAGAGCCCCCTCCATCCCCCTATATACACACACGACAGAGCCCCCTCCATCCCCCCTATATACACACACGACAGAGCCCCTCCATCCCCCCTATATACACACACGACAGAGCCCCCTCCCTCCCCCCCCTATATACACACACGACAGAGCCCCCTCCATCCCCCCCCTATATACACACACACACGACAGAGCCCCCTCCATCCCCCTATATACACACACACACGACAGAGCCCCCTCCATCCCCCCTATATACACACACACGACAGAGCCCCCTCCATCCCCCTATATACACACACGACAGAGCCCCCTCCATCCCCCCTATATACACACACGACAGAGCCCCCCTCCATCCCCCCTATATACACACACGACAGAGCCCCCTCCCTCCCCCCCCTATATACACACACGACAGAGCCCCCTCCATCCCCCCCCTATATACACACACACACGACAGAGCCCCTCCATCCCCCCTATATACACACACACGACAGAGCCCCCTCCATCCCCCTATATACACACACGACAGAGCCCCCTCCATCCCCCTATATACACACACGACAGAGCCCCCTCCATCCCCCCTATACACACACACACGACAGAGCCCCCTCACAATCCCCCTATACACACACACGACAGAGCCCCCTCCATCCCCCCCTATATACACACACACGACAGAGCCCCCTCCATCCCCCCTATATACACACACACGACAGAGCTCCCTCCATCCCCCTATATACACACACACGACAGAGCCCCCTCCATCCCCCCTATATACACACACACGACAGAGCCCCCTCCATCCCCCTATATACACACACGACAGAGCCCCCTCCATCCCCCTATATATACACACGACAGAGCCCCCTCCATCCCCCCTATATACACACACGACAGAGCCCCCTCCCTCCCCCCCTATATACACACACGACAGAGCCCCCTCCATCCCCCCCCCCTATATACACACACACACGACAGAGCCCCCTCCATCCCCCTATATACACACACACACGACAGAGCCCCCTCCATCCCCCCTATATACACACACACGACAGAGCCCCCTCCATCCCCCCCCTATATACACACACACGACAGAGCCCCCTCCATCCCCCTATATACACACACACACACGACAGAGCCCCCTCCATCCCCCCTATATACACACACACGACAGAGCTCCCTCCATCCCCCTATATACACACACGACAGAGCCCCCTCCATCCCCCTATACACACACACACACGACAGAGCCCCCTCCATCCCCCCCATATACACGACAGAGCCCCCTCCATCCCCCCTATATATACACACACACGACAGAGCCCCCTCCATCCCCCTATATACACACACGACAGAGCCCCCTCCATCCCCCCCCCTATATACACACACACGACAGAGCCCCCTCCATCCCCCCCCCTATATACACACACACGACAGAGCCCCCTCCATCCCCCTATATACACACACGACAGAGCCCCCTCCATCCCCCTATATACACACACGACAGAGCCCCCTCCATCCCCCCCTATATACACACACGACAGAGCCCCCTCCATCCCCCCCTATATACACACACACACGACAGAGCCCCCTCCATCCCCCCTATATACACACACACGACAAGAGCCCCCTCCATCCCCCCTATATACACACACGACAGAGCCCCCTCCATCCCCCCTATATACACACACGACAGAGCCCCCTCCATCCCCCTATATACACACACGACAGAGCCCCCTCCATCCCCTATATACACACACGACAGAGCCCCCTCCATCCCCCCCTATATATACACACACGACAGAGCCCCCTCCATCCCCCCCTATATACACACACGACAGAGCTCCCTCCATCCCCCCATATACACACACGACAGAGCCCCCTCCATCCCCCCCTATATACACACACACACGACTGAGCCCCCTCCATCCCCCTATATACACACACGACAGAGCCCCCTCCATCCCCCCCATATACACGACAGAGCCCCCTCCATCCCCCCTATATATACACACACGACAGAGCCCCCTCCATCCCCCCCCTATATACACACACACACACACACACACACGAGAGAGCCCCCTCCATCCCCCCCATATACACGACAGAGCCCCCTCCATCCCCCCTATATATACACACACGACAGAGCCCCCTCCATCCCCCCCCTATATACACACACACACACGACAGAGCCCCCTCCATCCCCCCCATATACACGACAGAGCCCCCTCCATCCCCCTATATACACACACGACAGAGCCCCCTCCATCCCCCCTATACACACACACACGACAGAGCCCCCTCCATCCCCCCCTATATATACACACACGACAGAGCCCCCTCCATCCCCCTATATACACACACGACAGAGCCCCCTCCATCCCCCTATATATACACACACGACAGAGCCCCCTCCATCCCCCTATATATACACACACGACAGAGCCCCCTCCATCCCCCCCCTATATACACACACACACGACTGAGCCCCCTCCATCCCCCCTATATACACACACGACAGAGCCCCCTCCATCCCCCCCTATATACACACACACACGACAGAGCCCCCTCCATCCCCCTATATACACACACACGACTGAGCCCCCTCCATCCCCCTATATACACACACACGACAGAGCCCCCCTCCATCCCCCTATATATACACACACGACAGAGCCCCCTCCATCCCCCCTATATACACACACACGACCGAGCCCCCTCCATCCCCCTATATACACACACACGACAGAGCCCCCTCCATCCCCCCATATACACACACGACCGAGCCCCCTCCATCCCCCCTATATACACACACACGACAGAGCCCCCTCCGTCCCCCCCTATATACACACACACGACAGAGCCCCCTCCATCCCCCTATATACACACACACGACTGAGCCCCCTCCATCCCCCCTATATACACACACGACAGAGCCCCCTCCATCCCCCTATATACACACACACGACTGAGCCCCCTCCATCCCCCCTATATACACACACACGACAGAGCCCCCTCCATCCCCCTATATACACACACGACCGAGCCCCCTCCATCCCCCCTATATACACACACACACGACAGAGCCCCCTCCATCCCCCCCTATATACACACACACGACAGAGCCCCCTCCATCCCCCCCTATATACACACACGACAGAGCCCCCTCCATCCCCCCCTATATACACACACGACAGAGCCCCCTCCATCCCCCTATATACACACACGACAGAGCCCCCTCCATCCCCCTATATACACACACGACAGAGCTCCCTCCATCCCCCCATATACACACACGACAGAGCCCCCTCCATCCCCCCCTATATACACACACACGACAGAGCCCCCTCCATCCCCCCCTATATACACACACGACAGAGCCCCCTCCATCTCCCCTATATACACACACGACAGAGCCCCCTCCATCCCCCCCCTATATACACACACACGACAGAGCCCCCTCCATCCCCCCTATATACACACACGACAGAGCCCCCTCCATCCCCCCCCTATATACACACACACGACAGAGCCCCCTCCATCCCCCCTATATACACACACGACAGAGCCCCCTCCATCCCCCCCTATATACACACACGACAGAGCCCCCTCCATCCCCCTATATACACACACGACAGAGCTCCCTCCATCCCCCCATATACACACACGACAGAGCCCCCTCCATCCCCCCCTATATATACACACACGACAGAGCCCCCTCCATCCCCCCCTATATACACACACGACAGAGCCCCCTCCATCTCCCCTATATACACACACGACAGAGCCCCCTCCATCCCCCCTATATACACACACGACAGAGCCCCCTCCATCTCCCCTATATACACACACGACAGAGCCCCCTCCATCCCCCCCTATATACACACACGACAGAGCCCCCTCCATCTCCCTATATACACACACGACAGAGCCCCCTCCATCCCCCCTATATACACACACGACAGAGCTCCCTCCATCCCCCCATATACACACACGACAGAGCCCCCTCCATCCCCCCTATACACACACACGACCGAGCCCCCTCCATCCCCCCTATATACACACACACGACAGAGCCCCCTCCATCCCCCTATATATACACACACGACAGAGCCCCCTCCATCTCCCCTATATACACACACGACAGAGCCCCCTCCATCCCCCCCCTATATACACACACACACGACAGAGCCCCCTCCATCCCCCTATATACACACACGACAGAGCCCCCTCCATCCCCCTATATACACACACGACAGAGCTCCCTCCATCCCCCCATATACACACACGACAGAGCCCCCTCCATCCCCCCCTATATATACACACACGACAGAGCCCCCTCCATCCCCCCCTATATACACACACGACAGAGCCCCCTCCATCTCCCCTATATACACACACGACAGAGCCCCCTCCATCCCCCCTATATACACACACGACAGAGCCCCCTCCATCTCCCCTATATACACACACGACAGAGCCCCCTCCATCCCCCCCTATATACACACACGACAGAGCCCCCTCCATCTCCCCTATATACACACACGACAGAGCCCCCTCCATCCCCCCCATATATACACACACGACAGAGCCCCCTCCATCCCCCTATATACACACACGACAGAGCCCCCTCCATCCCCCTATATACACACACGACAGAGCCCCCTCCATCTCCCCTATATACACACACGACAGAGCCCCCTCCATCCCCCCCTATATACACACACGACAGAGCCCCCTCCATCTCCCCTATATACACACACGACAGAGCCCCCTCCATCCCCCCTATATACACACACGACAGAGCCCCCTCCATCCCCCCATATATACACACACGAAGAAATAAAGACAAAAAAGACAACCGGGAGGCAGCGCCTCGTGTATTACCCTTGGCAGGTGAGGGAACCAAAAAGTATGCTGAATGTACACCCAGGACTTAAGTCAGGGTGGCCGCTCACCTTAAAGTAGAAGAATTGCGCATATCACCCCTTGATTGGGCTACCAGATAGAGTTGGATGAGCTGCCGAGCCTGATGGTCACAGGAGCGTGTCAACGCCCTGTAGAAACTGGAATACTTGTGAGAAAAAAGACCAATGGATCCAGGCGCTGCTCTATCCAGGTATACACAGGATGCAGGTAAGTGTTCTTAATCAAGCAATTTTATTGAACACAAAACAACAAAAGGATCATGACGCGTTTCGGGGTAAATTCCCCTTCCTCAGATGATCTAGGTGCTGCTACAACAAGCACCCTTTATATAATGGCAAGGTGGAGGAGGTACAGGTCAGGAAGGGGTGGGCTGAATGTGATGTCACATCCAGTCCACTTACAAAAAACTTAATTTACATGTAGAAACAGCAGAAAATAATTATTGTCTAAAACATACAGGTGTGCGTTCGATTATGATAATAATATAACATCAATATAAACAGTACTAAGTGATATAACATGGGTGGAATCGGCAATGTGACAAACACATGCGGGAGCTCTGACGAGGTAAACAACATAGCCATGTGGCTGAAAAATAAACATAAACAATGGCATCGGTCTATTGTAAGGCGCTCCACTCGCAGCACGCACCGGCATAGCAGTGACAGGAGTATCCACGGACGCGTTGCCAAGCAGACGTCTCTGAACGGAAAACAACCAATCACAGTTGGTCACAGCCTTACAATAGACCGATGCCATTGTTTATGTTTATTTTCAGCCACATGGCTATGTTGTTTACCTCGTCAGAGCTCCCGCATGTGTTTGTCACATTGCCGATTCCACCCATGTTATATCACTTAGTACTGTTTATATTGATGTTATATTATTATCATAATCGAACGCACACCTGTATGTTTTAGACAATAATTATTTTCTGCTGTTTCTACATGTAAATTAAGTTTTTTGTAAGTGGACTGGATGTGACATCACATTCAGCCCACCCCTTCCTGACCTGTACCTCCTCCACCTTGCCATTATATAAAGGGTGCTTGTTGTAGCAGCACCTAGATCATCTGAGGAAGGGGAATTTACCCCGAAACGCGTCATGATCCTTTTGTTGTTTTGTGTTCAATAAAATTGCTTGATTAAGAACACTTACCTGCATCCTGTGTATACCTGGATAGAGCAGCGCCTGGATCCATTGGTCTTTTTTCTCACAAGTATTCCTATATACACACACGACAGAGCCCGCTCCATCCCCTATATACACACACACACGACAGAGCCCCCTCCATCCCCCTATATACACACACACGACAGAGCCCCCTCCATCCCCCTATATATACACACGACAGAGCCCCCTCCATCCCCCCTATATACACACACGACAGAGCCCCCTCCATCCCCCTATATACACACACGACAGAGCCCCCTCCATCCCCCTATATACACACACACACACGACAGAGCCCCCTCCATCCCCCCTATATACACACACACGACAGAGCCCCCTCCATCCCCCCTATATACACACACACACACGACAGAGCCCCCTCCATCCCCCCTATATACACACACGACAGAGCCCCCTCCATCCCCCCCTATATACACACACGACAGAGCCCCCTCCATCCCCCCTATATACATACACGACAGAGCCCCCTCCATCCCCCCCTATATACACACACGACAGAGCCCCCTCCATCCCCCCATATATACACACACGACAGACCCCCCCTCCATCCCCCCTATATACACACACACACACGACAGAGCCCCCTCCACCCCCCTATATACACACACGACAGAGCCCCCTCCATCCCCCTATATACACACACACGACAGAGCCCCCTCCATCCCCCCTATATACACACACGACAGAGCCCCCTCCATCCCCCCCTATATACACACACGACAGAGCCCCCTCCATCCCCCCCTATATACACACACGACAGAGCCCCCTCCATCCCCCTATATATACACACACACGACAGAGCCCCCTCCATCCCCCCTATATACACACACGACAGAGCCCCCTCCATCCCCCTATATATACACACACACACACACGACAGAGCCCCCTCCATCCCCCCTATATACACACACGACAGAGCCCCCTCCATCCCCCTATACACACACACACACACACACGACAGAGCCCCCTCCATCCCCCTATATACACACACACGACAGAGCCCCCTCCATCCCCCCCTATATATACACACGACAGAGCCCCCTCCATCCCCCCTATATACACACACGACAGAGCCCCCTCCATCCCCCTATATACACACACGACAGAGCCCCCTCCATCCCCCTATATACACACACACACGACAGAGCCCCCTCCATCCCCCCTATATACACACACACACACGACAGAGCCCCCTCCATCCCCCCTATATACACACACACACACACGACAGAGCCCCCTCCATCCCCCCTATATACACACACGACAGAGCCCCCTCCATCCCCCCCTATATACACACACGACAGAGCCCCCTCCATCCCCCCTATATACATACACGACAGAGCCCCCTCCATCCCCCCCTATATACACACACGACAGACCCCCCCTCCATCCCCCCTATATACACACACACACGACAGAGCCCCCTCCATCCCCCTATATACACACACGACAGAGCCCCCTCCATCCCCCTATATACACACACACGACAGAGCCCCCTCCATCCCCCCTATATACACACACGACAGAGCCCCCTCCATCCCCCCCTATATACACACACGACAGAGCCCCCTCCATCCCCCCCTATATACACACACGACAGAGCCCCCTCCATCCCCCTATATATACACACACACGACAGAGCCCCCTCCATCCCCCCTATATACACACACGACAGAGCCCCCTCCATCCCCCTATATATACACACACACGACAGAGCCCCCTCCATCCCCCCTATATACACACACGACAGAGCCCCCTCCATCCCCCTATATACACACACGACAGAGCCCCCTCCATCCCCCCTATATACACACACGACAGAGCCCCCTCCATCCCCCCTATATACACACACGACAGAGCCCCCTCCATCCCCCTATACACACACACACACGACAGAGCCCCCTCCATCCCCCCTATATACACACACGACAGAGCCCCCTCCATCCCCCTATATACACACACACACACGACAGAGCCCCCTCCATCCCCCTATATACACACACACACGACAGAGCCCCCTCCATCCCCCCATATACACACACACACACACGACAGAGCCCCCTCCATCCCCCTATATACACACACACGACAGAGCCCCCTCCATCCCCCCTATATACACACACACGACAGAGCCCCCTCCATCCCCCTATATACACACACACGACAGAGCCCCCTCCATCCCCCTATATACACACACACGACAGAGCCCCCTCCATCCCCCCCTATATACACACAAACGACTGAGCCCCCTCCATCCCCCTATATACACACACACACGACAGAGCCCCCTCCATCCCCCTATATACACACACACGACAGAGCCCCCTCCATCCCCCTATATACACACACGACAGAGCCCCCTCCATCCCCCCCTATATACACACACGACAGAGCCCCCTCCATCCCCCCCTATATACACACACGACAGAGCCCCCTCCATCCCCCCCTATATACACACACGACAGAGCCCCCTCCATCCCCCCCTATATACACACACGACAGAGCCCCCTCCATCCCCCCCTATATACACACACGACAGAGCCCCCTCCATCCCCCCATATACACACACGACAGAGCCCCCTCCATCCCCCCATATACACACACGACAGAGCCCCCTCCATCCCCCTATATACACACACACGACAGAGCCCCCTCCATCTCCCCTATATACACACACGACAGAGCCCCCTCCATCCCCCCCCTATATACACACACACGACAGAGCCCCCTCCATCCCCCCCTATATACACACACGACAGAGCCCCCTCCATCCCCCCCTATATACACACACGACAGAGCCCCCTCCATCCCCCTATATACACACACACGACAGAGCCCCCTCCATCCCCCCCTATATACACACACACGACAGAGCCCCCTCCATCCCCCCCTATATACACACACACACGACAGAGCCCCCTCCATCCCCCCCTATATACACACACACGACAGAGCCCCCTCCATCCCCCCCTATATACACACACACACACACGACAGAGCCCCCTCCATCCCCCCCTATATACACACACGACAGAGCCCCCTCCATCCCCCTATATACACACACGACAGAGCCCCCTCCATCCCCCCCTATATACACACACGACAGAGCCCCCTCCATCCCCCTATATACACACACACGACAGAGCCCCCTCCATCCCCCCCTATATACACACACACGACAGAGCCCCCTCCATCCCCCCCTATATACACACACACACACGACAGAGCCCCCTCCATCCCCCCCTATATACACACACGACAGAGCCCCCTCCATCCCCCCTATATACACACACACGACAGAGCCCCCTCCATCCCCCCCTATATACACACACGACAGAGCCCCCTCCATCCCCCCTATATACACACACGACAGAGCCCCCTCCATCCCCCCCTATATACACACACACGACAGGGCCCCCTCCATCCCCCCCTATATACACACACGACAGAGCCCCCTCCATCCCCCCTATATACACACACACGACAGAGCCCCCTCCATCCCCCATATATACACACACACGACAGAGCCCCCTCCATCCCCCCCTATATACACACACGACAGAGCCCCCTCCATCTCCCCTATATACACACACGACAGAGCCCCCTCCATCCCCCTATATACACACACGACAGAGCCCCCTCCATTCCCCTATATACACACACACGACAGAGCCCCCTCCATCCCCCTATATACACACACGACAGAGCCCCCTCCATTCCCCTATATACACACACACGACAGAGCCCCCTCCATCTCCCCTATATACACACACGACAGAGCCCCCTCCATCCCCCTATATATACACACACACGACAGAGCCCCCTCCATCCCCCTATATATACACACACGACAGAGCCCCCTCCATCCCCCCTATATACACACACACGACAGAGCCCCCTCCATCTCCCTATATACACACACGACAGAGCCCCCTCCATCCCCCCCTATATACACACACGACAGAGCCCCCTCCATCCCCCTATATACACACACGACAGAGCCCCCTCCATCCCCCCCTATATACACACACGACAGAGCCCCCTCCATCCCCCCCTATATACACACACACGACAGAGCCCCCTCCATCCCCCCTATATACACACACGACAGAGCCCCCTCCATCCCCCTATACACACACACGACAGAGCCCCCTCCATCCCCCTATATACACACACACGACTGAGCCCCCTCCATTCCCCTATATACACACACACGACAGAGCCCCCTCCATCCCCCTATATACACACACACGACAGAGCCCCCTCCATCCCCCTATATACACACACGACAGAGCCCCCTCCATCCCCCTATACACACACATGACAGAGCCCCCTCCATCCCCCTATATACACACACAACAGAGCCCCCTCCATCCCCCCCCTATATACACACACGACAGAGCCCCCTCCATCCCCCTATATACACACACACGACAGAGCCCCCTCCATCCCCCCTATATACACACACACGACAGAGCCCCCTCCATCCCCCTATATACACACACACGACAGAGCCCCCTCCATCCCCCCTATATACACACACACACGACAGAGCCCCCTCCATCCCCCCTATATACACACACACACGACAGAGCCCCCTCCGTCCCCCCTATATACACACACGACAGAGCCCCCTCCATCCCCCCCTATATACACACACACACGACAGAGCCCCCTCCATCCCCCCCTATATACACACACACGACAGAGCCCCCTCCATTCCCCTATATACACACACGACAGAGCCCCCTCCATCCCCCTATATACACACACGACAGAGCCCCCTCCATCCCCCCTATATACACACACACACACGACAGAGCCCCCTCCATCCCCCTATATACACACACGACAGAGCCCCCTCCATCCCCCTATACACACACACACGACAGAGCCCCCTCCATCCCCCCCATATACACACACACACGACAGAGCCCCCTCCATCCCCCCTATATACACACACACGACAGAGCCCCCTCCATCCCCCCTATATACACACACACGACAGAGCCCCCTCCATCCCCCTATATACACACACACGACAGAGCCCCCTCCATCCCCCCTATATACACACACGACAGAGCCCCCTCCATCCCCCCCTATATACACACACACGACAGAGCCCCCTCCATCCCCCCCTATATACACACACACGACAGGGCCCCCTCCATCCCCCCCTATATACACACACACACGACAGAGCCCCCTCCATCCCCCCTATATACACACACACGACAGAGCCCCCTCCATCCCCCCTATATACACACACACGACAGAGCCCCCTCCATCCCCCTATATACACACACGACAGAGCCCCCTCCATCCCCCTATATACACACACGACAGAGCCCCCTCCATCCCCCTATATATACACACACGACAGAGCCCCCTCCATCCCCCCTATATACACACACGACAGAGCCCCCTCCATTCCCCTATATACACACACGACAGAGCCCCCTCCATTCCCCTATATACACACACGACAGAGCCCCCTCCATCCCCCCTATACACACACACGACAGAGCCCCCTCCATCCCCCTATATATACACACACGACAGAGCCCCCTCCATCCCCCCTATACACACACACGACAGAGCCCCCTCCATTCCCCTATATACACACACACACGACAGAGCCCCCTCCATCCCCCCCTATATACACACACACGACAGAGCCCCCTCCATCCCCCTATATACACACACACGACAGAGCCCCCTCCATCCCCCCTACATATACACACACGACAGAGCCCCCTCCATCCCCCCCTATATACACACACACGACAGAGCCCCCTCCATCCCCCCTATACACACACACGACAGAGCCCCCTCCATCCCCCCTATATACACACACGACAGAGCCCCCTCCATCCCCCCTATATACACACACACGACAGAGCCCCCTCCATCCCCCCTATATACACACACGACAGAGCCCCCTCCATCCCCCTATATACACACACGACAGAGCCCCCTCCATCCCCCTATATACACACACGACAGAGCCCCCTCCATCCCCCCTATATACGCACACGACAGAGCCCCCTCCATCCCCCCCATATATACACACACGACAGAGCCCCCTCCATCCCCCCCATATATACACACACGACAGAGCCCCCTCCATCCCCCCCCTATATACACACATGACAGAGCCCCCTCCATTCCCCTATATACACACACACGACAGAGCCCCCTCCATCCCCCTATATACACACACGACAGAGCCCCCTCCATCCCCCCTATATACACACACGACAGAGCCCCCTCCATCCCCCCTATATACACACACACGACAGAGCCCCCTCCATCCCCCCCTATATACACACACGACAGAGCCCCCTCCCTCCCCCTATATACACACACGACAGAGCCCCCTCCATCCCCCCCTATATACACACACGACAGAGCCCCCTCCATCCCCCTATATACACACACGACAGAGCCCCCTCCATCCCCCCTATATACACACACACGACTGAGCCCCCTCCATCCCCCTATATACACACACACACACACGACAGAGCCCCCTCCATCCCCCTATATACACACACGACAGAGCCCCCTCCATCCCCCCTATATACACACACACACACGACAGAGCCCCCTCCATCCCCCTATATACACACACACACGACAGAGCCCCCTCCATCCCCCCTATATATACACACACACGACAGAGCCCCTTCCATCCCCCCCTATATACACACACGACAGAGCCCCCTCCATCCCCCTATATACACACACGACAGAGCCCCCTCCATCCCCCTATATACACACACACACGACAGAGCCCCCTCCATCCCCCTATATACACACACACGACAGAGCCCCCTCCATCCCCCCCTATATACACACACACACGACAGAGCCCCCTCCATCCCCCTATATACACACACGACAGAGCCCCCTCCATCCCCCCCTATATACGCACACGACAGAGCCCCCTCCATCCCCCCTATATACACACACGACAGAGCCCCCTCCATCCCCCCTATATACACACACGACAGAGCCCCCTCCATCCCCCCCTATATACACACACGACAGAGCCCCCTCCATCCCCCCCTATATACGCACACGACAGAGCCCCCTCCATCCCCCCCTATATACGCACACGACAGAGCCCCCTCCCTCCCCCTATATACACACACGACAGAGCCCCCTCCATCCCCCCTATATACACACACGACAGAGCCCCCTCCATCCCCCCCTATATACGCACACGACAGAGCCCCCTCCATCCCCCCCTATATACGCACACGACAGAGCCCCCTCCCTCCCCCTATATACACACACGACAGAGCCCCCTCCATCCCACCTATATACACACACGACAGAGCCCCCTCCATCCCCCCTATATACACACACACGACAGAGCCCCCTCCATCCCCCTATATACACACACGACAGAGCCCCCTCCATCCCCCCTATATACACACACACGACAGAGCCCCCTCCATCCCCCCATATACACACACGACAGAGCCCCCTCCATCCCCCCATATACACACACGACAGAGCCCCCTCCATCCCCCTATATACACACACGACAGAGCCCCCTCCATCCCCCCTATATACACACACGACAGAGCCCCCTCCATCCCCCCATATACACACACGACAGAGCCCCCTCCATCCCCCCATATACACACACGACAGAGCCCCCTCCATCCCCCCCTATATACACACACGACAGAGCCCCCTCCATCCCCCCTATATACACACACGACAGAGCCCCCTCCCTCCCCCTATATACACACACGACAGAGCCCCCTCCATCCCCCTATACACACACACACGACAGAGCCCCCTCCATCCCCCCTATATACACACACACGACAGAGCTCCCTCCATCCCCCCATATACACACACGACAGAGCCCCCTGCATCCCCCCTATATACACACACGACAGAGCCCCCTCCATCCCCCTATATACACACACGACAGAGCCCCCTCCATCCCCCCATATACACACACGACAGAGCCCCCTCCATCCCCCCATATACACACACGACAGAGCCCCCTCCATCCCCCTATATATACACACACGACAGAGCCCCCTCCATCCCCCTATATACACACACACGACAGAGCCCCCTCCATCCCCCCCTATATACACACACGACAGAGCCCCCTCCATCCCCCCCTATATACACACACGACAGAGCCCCCTCCATCCCCCTATATACACACACGACAGAGCCCCCTCCATCCCCCCCTATATACACACACGACAGAGCCCCCTCCATCCCCCCTATATACACACACACGACAGAGCCCCCTCCATCCCCCCCCTATATACACACACGACAGAGCCCCCTCCCTCCCCCTATATACACACACGACAGAGCCCCCTCCATCCCCCCCTATATACACACACGACAGAGCCCCCTCCATCCCCCTATATACACACACACGACAGAGCCCCCTCCATCCCCCCCTATATACATACACGACAGAGCCCCCTCCATCCCCCTATATACACACACGACAGAGCCCCCTCCATCCCCCCTATATACACACACACGACTGAGCCCCCTCCATCCCCCTATATACACACACACACACACGACAGAGCCCCCTCCATCCCCCTATATACACACACGACAGAGCCCCCTCCATCCCCTATATACACACACACGACAGAGCCCCCTCCATCCCCCCTATATATACACACGATAAAGCCCCCTCCATCCCCCCTATATACACACACACACGACAGAGCCCCCTCCATCCCCCCTATATACACACACACACGACAGAGCCCCCTCCATCCCCCCTATATATACACACACACGACAGAGCCCCTTCCATCCCCCCCTATATACACACACGACAGAGCCCCCTCCATCCCCCTATATACACACACGACAGAGCCCCCTCCATCCCCCTATATACACACACACACGACAGAGCCCCCTCCATCCCCCTATATACACACACACGACAGAGCCCCCTCCATCCCCCCCTATATACACACACACACGACAGAGCCCCCTCCATCCCCCTATATACACACACGACAGAGCCCCCTCCATCCCCCCCTATATACGCACACGACAGAGCCCCCTCCATCCCCCCTATATACACACACGACAGAGCCCCCTCCATCCCCCCTATATACACACACGACAGAGCCCCCTCCATCCCCCCTATATACACACACACACGACAGAGCCCCCTCCATCCCCCTATATACACACACACACGACAGAGCCCCCTCCATCCCCCCTATATATACACACACACGACAGAGCCCCTTCCCATCCCCCCCTATATACACACACGACAGAGCCCCCTCCATCCCCCTATATACACACACGACAGAGCCCCCTCCATCCCCTATATACACACACACACGACAGAGCCCCCTCCATCCCCCCCTATATACACACACACACGACAGAGCCCCCTCCATCCCCCTATATACACACACGACAGAGCCCCCTCCATCCCCCCCTATATACGCACACGACAGAGCCCCCTCCATCCCCCCTATATACACACACGACAGAGCCCCCTCCATCCCCCCTATATACACACACGACAGAGCCCCCTCCATCCCACCTATATACACACACACGACAGAGCCCCCTCCATCCCCCCCTATATACACACACGACAGAGCCCCCTCCATCCCCCCCTATATACGCACACGACAGAGCCCCCTCCATCCCCCCCTATATACGCACACGACAGAGCCCCCTCCCTCCCCCTATATACACACACGACAGAGCCCCCTCCATCCCACCTATATACACACACGACAGAGCCCCCTCCATCCCCCCTATATACACACACACGACAGAGCCCCCTCCATCCCCCTATATACACACACGACAGAGCCCCCTCCATCCCCCCTATATACACACACACGACAGAGCCCCCTCCATCCCCCCATATACACACACGACAGAGCCCCCTCCATCCCCCCATATACACACACGACAGAGCCCCCTCCATCCCCCTATATACACACACGACAGAGCCCCCTCCATCCCCCCTATATACACACACGACAGAGCCCCCTCCATCCCCCCTATATACACACACGACAGAGCCCCCTCCATCCCCCTATATACACACACGACAGAGCCCCCTCCATCCCCCCATATACACACACGACAGAGCCCCCTCCATCCCCCCATATACACACACGACAGAGCCCCCTCCATCCCCCCATATACACACACGACAGAGCCCCCTCCATCCCCCTATACACACACACACGACAGAGCCCCCTCCATCCCCCTATATACACACACGACAGAGCCCCCTCCATCCCCCTATATACACACACGACAGAGCCCCCTCCATCCCCCTATATACACACACACGACAGAGCCCCCTCCATCCCCCCTATATACACACACACGACAGAGCCCCCTCCATCCCCCCTATATACACACACGACAGAGCCCCCTCCATCCCCCCTATATACACACACACGACAGAGCCCCCTCCATCCCCCCCTATATACACACACGACAGAGCCCCCTCCCTCCCCCTATATACACACACGACAGAGCCCCCTCCATCCCCCCCTATATACACACACGACAGAGCCCCCTCCATCCCCCTATATACACACACGACAGAGCCCCCTCCATCCCCCCTATATACACACACACGACTGAGCCCCCTCCATCCCCCTATATACACACACACACACACACGACAGAGCCCCCTCCATCCCCCTATATACACACACACGACAGAGCCCCCTCCATCCCCCTATATACACACACACGACAGAGCCCCCTCCATCCCCCCTATATATACACACGATAAAGCCCCCTCCATCCCCCCTATATACACACACACACGACAGAGCCCCCTCCATCCCCCCTATATACACACACACACGACAGAGCCCCCTCCATCCCCCCTATATATACACACACACGACAGAGCCCCTTCCATCCCCCCCTATATACACACACGACAGAGCCCCCTCCATCCCCCTATATACACACACGACAGAGCCCCCTCCATCCCCCTATATACACACACACACGACAGAGCCCCCTCCATCCCCCTATATACACACACGACAGAGCCCCCTCCATCCCCCTATATACACACACGACAGAGCCCCCTCCATCCCCCCTATATACACACACGACAGAGCCCCCTCCATCCCCCCCTATATACACACACGACAGAGCCCCCTCCATCCCCCCCTATATACACACACGACAGAGCCCCCTCCATCCCCCCCTATATACACACACACACGACAGAGCCCCCTCCATCCCCCTATATACACACACGACAGAGCCCCCTCCATCCCCCCCTATATACGCACACGACAGAGCCCCCTCCATCCCCCCTATATACACACACGACAGAGCCCCCTCCATCCCCCCTATATACACACACGACAGAGCCCCCTCCATCCCCCCTATATACACACACACACGACAGAGCCCCCTCCATCCCCCTATATACACACACACACACGACAGAGCCCCCTCCATCCCCCCTATATATACACACACACGACAGAGCCCCTTCCATCCCCCCCTATATACACACACGACAGAGCCCCCTCCATCCCCCTATATACACACACGACAGAGCCCCCTCCATCCCCCTATATACACACACACACGACAGAGCCCCCTCCATCCCCCTATATACACACACACGGACAGAGCCCCCTCCATCCCCCCCTATATACACACACACACGACAGAGCCCCCTCCATCCCCCTATATACACACACGACAGAGCCCCCTCCATCCCCCCCTATATACGCACACGACAGAGCCCCCTCCATCCCCCCTATATACACACACGACAGAGCCCCCTCCATCCCCCCTATATACACACACGACAGAGCCCCCTCCATCCCACCTATATACACACACGACAGAGCCCCCTCCATCCCCCCCTATATACACACACGACAGAGCCCCCTCCATCCCCCCTATATACGCACACGACAGAGCCCCCTCCATCCCCCCCTATATACGCACACGACAGAGCCCCCTCCATCCCCCTATATACACACACGACAGAGCCCCCTCCATCCCCCCCTATATACGCACACGACAGAGCCCCCTCCATCCCCCCCTATATACGCACACGACAGAGCCCCCTCCCTCCCCCTATATACACACACGACAGAGCCCCCTCCATCCCACCTATATACACACACGACAGAGCCCCCTCCATCCCCCTATATACACACACACACGACAGAGCCCCCTCCATCCCCCTATACACACACACACGACAGAGCCCCCTCCATCCCCCCTATATACACACACACGACAGAGCCCCCTCCATCCCCCTATATACACACACGACAGAGCCCCCTCCATCCCCCCTATATACACACACACGACAGAGCCCCCTCCATCCCCCCATATACACACACGACAGAGCCCCCTCCATCCCCCCATATACACACACGACAGAGCCCCCTCCATCCCCCTATATACACACACGACAGAGCCCCCTCCATCCCCCCTATATACACACACGACAGAGCCCCCTCCATCCCCCTATATACACACACGACAGAGCCCCCTCCATCCCCCCATATACACACACGACAGAGCCCCCTCCATCCCCCCATATACACACACGACAGAGCCCCCTCCATCCCCCTATACACACACACACGACAGAGCCCCCTCCATCCCCCTATATACACACACGACAGAGCCCCCTCCATCCCCCTATATACACACACGACAGAGCCCCCTCCATCCCCCTATATACACACACACGACAGAGCCCCCTCCATCCCCCCTATATACACACACACGACAGAGCTCCCTCCATCCCCCCATATACACACACGACAGAGCCCCCTCCATCCCCCCTATATACACACACGACAGAGCCCCCTCCATCCCCCTATATACACACACGACAGAGCCCCCTCCATCCCCCCATATACACACACGACAGAGCCCCCTCCATCCCCCCATATACACACACGACAGAGCCCCCTCCATCCCCCTATATATACACACACGACAGAGCCCCCTCCATCCCCCTATATACACACACACACGACAGAGCCCCCTCCATCCCCCCCTATATACACACACGACAGAGCCCCCTCCATCCCCCCCTATATACACACACGACAGAGCCCCCTCCATCCCCCCTATATACACACACGACAGAGCCCCCTCCATCCCCCTATATACACACACACGACAGAGCCCCCTCCATCCCCCTATATACACACACGACAGAGCCCCCTCCATCCCCCCTATATATACACACGACAGAGCCCCCTCCATCCCCCCTATATACACACACACACGACAGAGCCCCCTCCATCCCCCCTATATACACGATAGAGCCCCCTCCATCCCCCTATATACACCATAGAGCCCCCTCCATCCCCCTATATACACCATAGAGCCCCCTCCATCCCCCCTATATACACCATAGAGCCCCCTCCATCCCCCCTATATACACACCATAGAGCCCCCTCCATCCCCCCTATATACACCATAGAGCCCCCTCCATCCCCCCTATATACACACCATAGAGCCCCCTCCATCCCCCCTATATACACACCATAGAGCCCCCTCCATCCCCCCTATATACACCATAGAGCCCCCTCCATCCCCCCTATATACACCATAGAGCCCCCTCCATCCCCCCTATATACACCATAGAGCCCCCTCCATCCCCCCTATATACACACGATCGAGCCCCCTCCATCCCCCCTATATACACACACGACAGAGCCCCCTCCATCCCACCTATATACACACACACGACAGAGCCCCCTCCATCCCACCTATATACACCATAGAGCCCCCTCCATCCCCCCTATATACATGATAGAGCCCCCTCCATCCCCCCTATATACACCATAGAGCCCCCTCCATCCCACCTATATACACCATAGAGCCCCCTCCATCCCCCCTATATACATGATAGAGCCCCCTCCATCCCCCCTATATACACCATAGAGCCCCCTCCATCCCACCTATATACACCATAGAGCCCCCTCCATCCCCCCTATATACACCATAGAGCCCCCTCCATCCCACCTATATACACCATAGAGCCCCCTCCATCCCCCCTATATACACCATAGAGCCCCCTCCATCCCCCTATATACACCATAGAGCCCCCTCCATCCCCCTATATACATGATAGAGCCCCCTCCATCCCCCCTATATACATGATAGAGCCCCCTCCATCCCCCCTATATACACCATAGAGCCCCCTCCATCCCCCCTATATACACCATAGAGCCCCCTCCATCCCCCCTATATACACCATAGAGCCCCCTCCATCCCCCCTATATACACCATAGAGCCCCCTCCATCCCCCCTATATACACCATAGAGCCCCCTCCATCCCCCCTATATACACCATAGAGCCCCCTCCATCCCCCCTATATACACCATAGAGCCCCCTCCATCCCCCCTATATACACCATAGAGCCCCCTCCATCCCCCCTATATACACCATAGAGCCCCCTCCATCCCCCCTATATACATGATAGAGCCCCCTCCATCCCCCTATATACACCATAGAGCCCCCTCCATCCCCCCTATATACATGATAGAGCCCCCTCCATCCCCCCTATATACACCATAGAGCCCCCTCCATCCCCCCTATATACACCATAGAGCCCCCTCCATCCCCCCTATATACACCATAGAGCCCCCTCCATCCCCCCTATATACACCATAGAGCCCCCTCCATCCCCCCTATATACACCATAGAGCCCCCTCCATCCCCCCTATATACACCATAGAGCCCCCTCCATCCCCCCTATATACACCATAGAGCCCCCTCCATCCCCCCTATATACACCATAGAGCCCCCTCCATCCCCCCTATATACACCATAGAGCCCCCTCCATCCCCCCTATATACATGATAGAGCCCCCTCCATCCCCCCTATATACACACCATAGAGCCCCCTCCATCCCCCCTATATACACCATAGAGCCCCCTCCATCCCCCCTATATACATGATAGAGCCCCCTCCATCCCCCCTATATACACCATAGAGCCCCCTCCATCCCCCCTATATACACCATAGAGCCCCCTCCATCCCCCCTATATACACCATAGAGCCCCCATCACTCACCCCTTCATTTCTCAGATGTTCTCATTAGATGTCTGATTTCTACATTAAAAAAATAAAAAACAAAACAACAAAATGTAACATATCAGAGCGATAAACGGGGTGAAGTATATATCACTCCCTCCCCCATAATTATATATATACACCAGTATACCAATGGAAGCGTTGGGTTTATTCACACATCTGTGCAGAAAAGCTACGTTTCGGCTCCACAATCGAGACTCAAGCATTCTGAGGATAAACCCAACGCTGTCATTGGTGCCGCGGCTATACCATTCTATAGATCATCTGGGAGTTGGTCGGTTCCCGAAGCTCTATTATATATATTTATATACACACACACATATATATAATATATGATTATATAGGGGATGATACACAGGGAAGAATATTATATACAGGTGATTATATAGGGGATGATACACAGGGAAGAATATTATATACAGGTGATTATATAGGGGATGATACAGAGGGAAGAATATTATATACAGATGATTATATAGGGGATGATACAGAGGGAAGAATATTATATACAGGTGATTATATAGGGGATGATACAGAGGGAAGAATATTATATACAGGTGATTATATAGGGGATGATACAGAGGGAAGAATATTATATACAGGTGATTATATAGGGGATGATACAGAGGGAACAATATTATATACAGATGATTATATAGGGGATGATACAAGAGGGAAGAATATTATATACAGATGATTATATAGGGGATGATACAGAGGGAAGAATATTATATACAGGTGATTATATAGGGGATGATACAGAGGGAAGATATTATATACAGATGATTATATAGGGGATGATACAGAGGGAACAATATTATATACAGGTGATTATATAGGGGATGATACACAGATAAGAATATTATATACAGATGATTATATAGGGGATGATACAGAGGGAAGAATATTATATACAGATGATTATATAGGGGATGATACAGAGGGAAGAATATTATATACAGATGATTATATAGGGGATGATACAGAGGGAAGATTATATACAGGTGATTATATAGGGGATGATACAGAGGGAACAATATTATATACAGGTGATTATATAGGGGATGATACAGAGGGAAGAATATTATATACAGGTGATTATATAGGGGATGATACAGAGGGAAGATTATTATATACAGGTGATTATATAGGGGATGATACACAGGGAAGAATATTATATACAGGTGATTATATAGGGGATGATACAGGAGGGAAGAATATTATATACAGATGATTATATAGGGGATGATACAGAGGGAAGAATATTATATACAGGTGATTATATAGGGGATGATACAGAGGGAAGATTATTATATACAGGTGATTATATAGGGGGATGATACAGAGGGAAGAATATTATATACAGGTGATTATATAGGGGATGATACAGAGGGAACAATATTATATACAGGTGATTATATAGGGGATGATACAGAGGGAAGAATATTATATACAGGTGATTATATAGGGGATGATACAGAGGGAAGAATATTATATACAGGTGATTATATAGGGGATGATACAGAGGGAAGATTATTATATACAGGTGATTATATAGGGGATGATACAGAGGGAAGATTATTATATACAGGTGATTATATAGGGGATGATACAGAGGGAAGATTATTATATACAGGTGATTATATAGGGGATGATACAGAGGGAAGATTATTATATACAGGGGTGATTGTATTGGAATTTGATACAGAGGGAAGATTATTATAAAAGGCAGATATGATATACATGAAAATAAAAATAATATTCCAGTCCTTGTGTGGAGTCGCACAGCCGCCTGTGTATGAATGATAAGTTCTGTAATGAGACCTGCGCTGCCGCCGTACACCGGATTCGCTGCCGCCGTACACCGGATTCGCTGCCGCCGTACAGCTCATTACCGTAATATCTGCTTGGTCTGAGCAACAATGGGTAAGACAGCCCAGACCACAAAAGGTTAAGAGGCGTCCTACACATAATCTCTCCTGTTGACAGAGGCTATTTCTTTTTATTTGGTGGACTATAGGTCACAGCAGACCAAGAAGAATATAAATTGTTGCATTAAGTATATCTACTGGCATTGTAAGTGATCTAGTTCTACTAAATCATTATAATTTATTATATGGTACCGTATATACTCGAGTATAAGCCGACCCAGATATAAGCCGAGGCCCCTAATTTCACCCCAAAAACCCAGGAAAAGTTATTGACTCGACTATAAGCCTAGGGTGGGAAATACATCATCCCCCCCATGTAATCATCACCGCCTTTCAATCCCTTCAGCAATCGGCTGTCCAGGCATGCTGGGAGTTGTAGTATTGAAACCTCTGGAGGTCCGCAGGTTGAAGCCCCGCCCCCGGTGAAAATGGACAGCCTGGGACGACAAACCCTCCCCACCGGATGGTCCCTGTAGCATAGATGGCCCGGACCAGCTCACCTTTCCTTCCCACCGAGGGGAGGAGAGTAGAAAACTAAGGGGGGGGGGGTCTGGATGATGTCGGAGGCCGCAGTGGTCTTCAACCTGCAGACCTCCAGAGGTTTCAAAACTACAACTCCCAGCCGATGGCTGTCCGGGCATGCTGGGAGTTTTAGTTTGAAACATCTGGAGGTCCGCAGGTTGAAGACCACTGAGAAGGATTGGCAGGCGGAGAGTTCACGCGAGTATATACGGTATATTAGATGAATACTTTTATATAATACACAGCCTGTTGTGGGACTCAAGGGCCCGGCGATTCCACACAAGCTAAAACGCTACTTATATTCTATCAGATATCTATAACCTAGAGACTGGATTATTATTATTCTCCTTTATTAAACACTCCTGGGGTATTGGCGTTTACCTTTCCAGTAACATCAGTTATATGAGCTGCACCCAACCTTGGCTTCAAGATCTGATATACAGGAGGTGATATAATATATAGAGGGATGTGATATACAGGAGGTGATATAATATATAGAGGGATGTGATATAATATATAGAGGGATGTGATATACAGGAGGTGATATAATATATAGAGGGATGTGATATACAGGAGGTGATATATATATATATATATAGAGGGATGTGATATAATATATAGAGGGATGTGATATACAGGAGGTGATATAATATATAGAGGGATGTGATATACAGGAGGTGATATAATATATAGAGGGATGTGATATACAGGAGGTGATATAATATATATAGAGTGATGTGATATAATATATAGAGTGATGTGATATACAGGAGGGGATATTATATATAGAGGGATGTGATATAATATATAGAGTGATGTGATATACAGGAGGGATATAATATATAGAGGGATGTGATATAATATATAGAGGGATGTGATATACAGGAGGTGATATAATATAGAGGGATGTGATATATATAGAGGGATGTGATATACAGGAGGTGATATAATATATAGAGGGATGTGATATACAGGAGGTGATATAATATATAGAGGGATGTGATATAATATATAGAGGGATGTGATATACAGGAGGTGATATAATATATAGAGGGATGTGATATATATAGAGGGATGTGATATACAGGAGGTGATATAATATATAGAGGGATGTGATATACAGGAGGTGATATAATATATAGAGGGATGTGATATAATATATAGAGGGATGTGATATACAGGAGGTGATATAATATATAGAGGGATGTGATATAATATATAGAGGGATGTGATATACAGGAGGTGATATAATATATAGAGGGATGTGATATACAGGAGGTGATATAATATATAGAGGGATGTGATATACAGGAGGTGATATAATATATAGAGTGATGTGATATAATATATAGAGTGATGTGATATACAGGAGGGGATATAATATATAGAGGGATGTGATAGAATATATAAAGGGATGTGATATACAGGAGGGGATATAATATATAGAGGAATGTGATATACAGGAGGGGATATAATATATAGAGGGATGTGATATACAGGAGGGGATATAATATATAGAGGATGTGATATAATATATAGAGGGATGTGATATACAGGAGGTGATATATAGAGGAATGTGATATACAGGAGGTGATATAATATATAAAGGGATGTGATATACAGGAGGTGATAGAATATATAAAGGGATGTGATATACAGGAGGTGATATAATATATAGAGGGATGTGATATACAGGAGGTGATATAATATATAGAAGGATGTGATATACAGGAGGTGATCTAATATATAAAGGGATGTGATATACAGGGGGTGATATAATATATAGAGGGATGTGATATACAGGAGGGGGATATAATATATAGAGGGATGTGATATAATATATAGAGGGATGTGATATACAGGAGGTGATATAATATATAGAGGGATGTGATATACAGGAGGTGATATATATATATATATATAGAGGGATGTGATATAATATATAGAGGGATGTGATATACAGGAGGGGATATAATATATAGAGGGATGTGATATTATATATAGAGGGATGTGATATACAGGAGGTGATATAATATACAGGAGGTGATATAATATATAGAGGGATGTGATATAATATATAGAGGGATGTGATATACAGGAGGAGATATAATATATAGAGGGATGTGATATACAGGAGGTGATATCATATATAGAGGGATTGTGATATACAGGAGGTGATATAATATATAGAGGGATGTGATATACAGGAGGTGATATATAGAGGAATGTGATATACAGGAGGGGATATAATATATATAGAGGGATTGTGATCTACAGGAGGGGATATAATATATAGAGGATTGTGATATAATATATAGAGGGATGTGATATACAGGAGGTGATATAATATATAGAGGGATGTGATATAATATATAGAGGGATGTGATATACAGGAGGTGATATAATATATAGAGGGATGTGATATAATATAGAGGGATGTGATATACAGGAGGTGATATAATATATAGAGGGATGTGATATAATATATAGAGGGATGTGATATACAGGAGGTGATATAATATATAGAGGGATGTGATATACAGGAGGTAATATAATATATAGAGGGATGTGATATACAGGAGGTGATATAATATATAGAGGGATGTGATATAATGGAGGTGATCTACAGGAGGGGATATAATATATAGAGGGATGTGATATAATATATAGAGGGATGTGATGTAATATATAGAGGGATGTGATATACAGGAGGTGATATAATATATAGAGGGATGTGATATACAGGAGGTGATATAATATATAGAGGGATGTGATATACAGGAGGGGATATAATATATAGAGGGATGTGATATACAAGAGGTGATATAATATATAGAGGGATGTGATATAATATATAGAGGGATGTGATGTAATATATAGAGGGATGTGATATACAGGAGGTGATATAATATATAGAGGGATGTGATATACAGGAGGGTGATATAATATATAGAGGGATGTGATATACAGGAGGGGATATAATATATAGAGGGATGTGATATACAGGAGGGGATATAATATATAGAGGGATGTGATATAATATATAGAGGGATGTGATATACAGGAGGTGATATAATATATAGAGGGATGTGATATACAGGAGGGGGATATAATATATAGAGGGATGTGATATAATATATAGAGGGATGTGATATAATATATAGAGGGATGTGATATAATATATAGAGGGATGTGATATACAGGAGGGGATATAATATATAGAGGGATGTGATATAATATATAGAGGGATGTGATATACAGGAGGTGATATAATATAAGAGGGATGTGATATAATATATATAGAGGGATGTGATATACAGGGGGTGATATAATATATAGAGGGATGTGATATAATATATAGAGGGATGTGATATACAGGAGGGGATATAATATATAGAGGGGATGTGATATATATATAGAGGGATGTGATATAATATATAGAGGGATGTGATATAATATATAGAGGGATGTGATATAATATATAGAGGGATGTGATATAATATATAGAGGGATGTGATATATAGGAGGGGATATAATATATAGAGGGATGTGATATAATATATAGAGGGATGTGATATACAGGAGGTGATATAATATATAGAGGGATGTGATATAATATATATAGAGGGATGTGATATACAGGGGGTGATATAATATATAGAGGGATGTGATATAATATATAGAGGGATGTGATATACAGGAGGGGATATAATATATAGAGGGATGTGATATAATATATAGAGGGATGTGATATAATATATAGAGGGATGTGATATAATATATAGAGGGATGTGATATAATATATAGAGGGATGTGATATATAGGAGGGGATATAATATATAGAGGGATGTGATATAATATATAGAGGGATGTGATATACAGGAGGTGATATAATATATAGAGGGATGTGATATAATATATATAGAGGGATGTGATATACAGGGGGTGATATAATATATAGAGGGATGTGATATAATATATAGAGGGATGTGATATACAGGGATGTGATATAATATATAGAGGGATGTGATATACAGGAGGTGATATAATATATAGAGGGATGTGATATAATATATAGAGGGATGTGATATACAGGAGGTGATATAATATATAGAGGGATGTGATATACAGGAGGTGATATAATATATAGAGGGATGTGATATAATATATAGAGGGATGTGATATAATATATAGAGGGATGTGATATACAGGAGGTGATATAATATAGAGAGGGATGTGATATACAGGAGGTGATATAATATATACAGAGGGATGTGATATACAGGAGGTGATATAATATATAGAGGATGTGATATAATATATATAGAGGGATGTGATATACAGGGGGTGATATAATATATAGAGGGATGTGATATAATATATAGAGGGATGTGATATACAGGGATGTGATATAATATATAGAGGGATGTGATATACAGGAGGTGATATAATATATAGAGGGATGTGATATAATATATAGAGGGATGTGATATACAGGAGGTGATATAATATATAGAGGGATGTGATATAATATATAGAGGGATGTGATATACAGGGGGTAACACACAAAGGAGACAGTATACACTGCGGGCGGGCGTGGGGGAGGGGGTGCATTAGTCGTTCATAGGGATATAAGAGATAAACTCCGCCTCCGCCTCACGTGATTCCCCCGACCTCCCCTCCTCTCCCGGTACCTGGACTTCTCCGCCAGATCTCAGGCTTCGGTTCCCGGTCCAGCTAGCCATGGAAATCTACACATGCGCAGAAGAGCGGCTGGCAGCCATCTTTATTCTACGGGTATCGACACTTCCGGCGGTTGCGTCATCTAGACTACCCGGAGCAGCTCGACACCTCAGCGTCACCTCCAGCCGCCATGTTTGATCCGGGAAGAACTTCCCTTCCTGCAGACACAAAATGGAGACTGCGAGAAAGGGTGTGTCCAAAATATTCACGTCACAACCCGAAATGTATAACATCATAGCAAGAAACGCAAAAATGAAAATTCAGCAAAAAAAAGGTGACGTCACCACATGAATTATTAAATAAAGAGATGATATAACATATATTATCCGGATAGGAGATGATATAACATGTATTATCAGGAGAAGAGATGATATAACATGTATTATCAGGAGAGGAGATGATATAACATGTATTATCAGGAAAGGAGATGATATAACATGTATTATCAGGATAGGAGATGATATAACATGTATTATCAGGAGAAGAGATGATATAACATGTATTATCAGGAAAGGAGATGATATAACGTTTATTATCAGGAGAAGAGATGATATAACATGTATTATCAGGATAGGAGATGATATAACATGTATTATCAGGAGAGGAGATGATATAACATGTATTATCAGGAGAAGAGATGATATAACATGTATTATCAGGAGAGGAGATGATATAACATGTATTATCAGGAGAAGAGATGATATAACATGTATTATCAGGAGAGGAGATGATATAACATGTATTATCAGGAGAAGAGATGATATAACATGTATTATCAGGAGAGGAGATGATATAACATGTATTATCAGGAGAAGAGATGATATAACATGTATTATCAGGAGAAGAGATGATATAACATGTATTATCCGGATAGGAGATGATATAACATGTATTATCCGGATAGGAGATGATATAACATGTATTATCAGGAGAGGAGATGATATAACATGTATTATCAGGAGAGGAGATGATATAATATGTATTATCAGGAGAAGAGATGATATAACATGTATTATCAGGAGAGGAGATGATATAACATGTATTATCAGGAGAGGAGATGATATAACATGTATTATCAGGAGAGGAGATGATATAATATGTATTATCAGGAGAAGAGATGATATAACATGTATTATCAGGAGAGGAGATGATATAACATGTATTATCAGGAGAGGAGATGATATAACATGTATTATCAGGAGAGGAGATGATATAACATGTATTATCAGGAGAAGAGATGATATAACATGTATTATCAGGAGAGGAGATGATATAACATGTATTATCAGGAGAAGAGATGATATAACATGTATTATCAGGAGAGAGATGATATAACATGTATTATCAGGAGAAGAGATGATATAACATGTATTATCAGGAGAAGAGATGATATAACATGTATTATCAGGAGAGGAGATGATATAACATGTATTATCAGGAGAAGAGATGATATAACATGTATTATCAGGAGAAGAGATGATATAACATGTATTATCAGGAGAGGAGATAATATAACATGTATTATCAGGAGAGGAGATGATATAACATGTATTATCAGGAGAAGAGATGATATAACATATATTATCCGGATAGGAGATGATATAACATGTATTATCAGGAGAGGAGATGATATAACATGTATTATCAGGAGAGGAGATCATATAACATGTATTATCAGGAGAAGAGATGATATAACATGTATTATCAGGAGAGGAGATGATATAACATGTATTATCAGGATAGGAGATGATATAACATGTATTATCAGGAGAGGAGATGATATAACATGTATTATCAGGAGAGGAGATGATATAACATGTATTATCAGGAGAAGAGATGATATAACATGTATTATCAGGAGAGGAGATGATATAACATGTATTATCAGGAGAAGAGATGATATAACATGTATTATCAGGAGAGGAGATGATATAACATGTATTATCAGGAGAGGAGATGATATAACATGTATTATCAGGAGAGGAGATGATATAACATGTATTATCAGGAGAGAGATGATATAACATGTATTATCAGGAGAGGAGATGATATAACATGTATTATCAGGAGAGGAGATGATATAACATGTATTATCAGGAGAAGAGATGATATAACATGTATTATCAGGAGAGGAGATGATATAACATGTATTATCAGGAGAGGATGATGATATAACATGTATTATCAGGAGAGGAGATGATATAACATGTATTATCAGGAGAGGAGATGATATAACATGTATTATCAGGAGAGGAGATGATATAACATGTATTATCAGGAGAGGAGATGATATAACATGTATTATCAGGAGAGGAGATGATATAACATGTATTATCAGGAGAGGAGATGATATAACATGTATTATCAGAGATAGGAGATGATATAACATGTATTATCAGGAGAGGAGATGATATAACATGTATTATCAGGAGAGGAGATGATATAACATGTATTATCAGGAGAAGAGATGATATAACATGTATTATCAGGAGAGGAGATGATATAACATGTATTATCAGGATAGGAGATGATATAACATGTATTATCAGGAGAGGAGATGATATAACATGTATTATCAGGAGATGAGATGATATAACATGTATTATCAGGAGAGGAGATGATATAACATGTATTATCAGGAGAAGAGATGATATAACATGTATTATCAGGAGAAGAGATGATATAACATGTATTATCAGGATAGGAGAATGATATAACACGTATTATCAGGAGAAGAGATGATATAACATGTATTATCAGGAGAGGAGATGATATAACATGTATTATCAGGATAGGAGATGATATAACATGTATTATCAGGAGAGGAGATGATATAACATGTATTATCAGGAGAGGAGATGATATAACATGTATTATCAGGAGAGGAGATGATATAACATGTATTATCAGGAGAGGAGATGATATAACATGTATTATCAGGAGAAGAGATGATATAACGTGTATTATCAGGAGAAGAGATGATATAACATGTATTATCAGGAGAAGAGATGATATAACATGTATTATCAGGAGAAGAGATGATATAACGTGTATTATCAGGAGAGGAGATGATATAACATGTATTATCAGGAGAAGAGATGATATAACATGTATTATCAGGAGAGGAGATGATATAACATATATTATCAGGAGAAGAGATGATATAACATGTATTATCAGGAGAGGAGATGATATAACATGTATTATCAGGAGAGGAGATGATATAACATGTATTATCCGGATAGGAGATGATATAACATGTATTATCAGGAGAAGAGATGATATAACATGTATTATCAGGAGAAGAGATGATATAACATGTATTATCAGGATAGGAGATGATATAACATGTATTATCAGGAGAGGAGATGATATAACATGTATTATCAGGAGAAGAGATGATATCACATGTATTATCAGAAGAAGAGATGATATAACATGTATTATCAGGAGAAGAGATGATATAACGTATTATCAGGAGAGGAGATGATATAACATGTATTATCAGGATAGGAGATGATATAACATGTATTATCAGGAGAAGAGATGATATAACATGTATTATCAGGAGAAGAGATGATATAACATGTATTATAAGGAGAAGAGATGATATAACATGTATTATCAGGATAGGAGATGATATAACATGTATTATCAGGAGAGGAGATTATATAACATGTATTATCAGGAGAAGAGATGATATAACATGTATTATCAGGAGAGGAGATGATATAACATGTATTATCAGGAGAGGAGATGATATAACATGTATTATCAGGAGAAGAGATGATATAACATGTATTATCAGGAGAAGAGATGATATAACATGTATTATCAGGAGAAGAGATGATATAACATGTATTATCAGGAGAAGAGATGATATAACATGTATTATCAGGATAGGAGATGATATAACATGTATTATCAGGAGAGGAGATGATATAACATGTATTATCAGGATAAGGAGATGATATAACATGTATTATCAGGAGAGGAGATTATATAACATGTATTATCAGGAGAAGAGATGATATAACATGTATTATCAGGAGAAGAGATGATATAACATGTATTATCAGGATAGGAGATGATATAAAATGTATTATCAGGAGAGGAGATGATATAACATGTATTATCAGGAGAGGAGATGATATAACATGTATTATCAGGAGAAGAGATGATATAACATGTATTATCAGGAGAGGAGATGATATAACATGTATTATCAGGAGAGGAGATGATATAACATGTATTATCAGGAGAGGAGATGATATAACATGTATTATCAGGAGAGGAGATGATATAACATGTATTATCAGGAGAAGAGATGATATAACATGTATTATCAGGAGAAGAGATGATATAACATGTATTATCAGGAGAAGAGATGATATAACATGTATTATCAGGAAAGGAGATGATATAACGTGTATTATCAGGAGAGGAGATGATATAACATGTATTATCAGGAGAGGAGATGATATAACGTGTATTATCAGGAGAAGAGATGATATAACATGTATTATCAGGAGAAGAGATGATATAACATGTATTATCAGGAGAGGAGATGATATAACATGTATTATCAGGAAAGGAGATGATATAACGTGTATTATCAGGAGAGGAGATGATATAACATGTATTATCAGGAGAGGAGATGATATAACATGTATTATCAGGAGAAGAGATGATATAACATGTATTATCAGGAGAGGAGATGATATAACATGTATTATCAGGAGAAGAGATTATATAACATGTATTATAAGGAGAAGAGATGATGTAACATGTATTATCAGGAAAGGAGATTATATAACATGTATTATAAGGAGAAGAGATGATATAACATGTATTATCAGGAGAGGAGATGATATAACATGTATTATCAGGAGAAGAGATGATATAACATGTATTATAAGGAGAAGAGATGATATAACATGTATTATCAGGAGAAGAGATGATATAACATGTATTATCAGGAGAAGAGATGATATAACATGTATTATCAGGAGAAGAGATGATATAACATGTATTATCAGGAGAGGAGATGATATAACATGTATTATCAGGAGAAGAGATGATATAACATGTATTATCAGGAGAGGAGATGATATAACATGTATTATCAGGAGAGGAGATGAAATAACATGTATTATCAGGAGAGGAGATGATATAACATGTATTATCAGGAGAGGAGATGATATAACATGTATTATCAGGAGAGGAGATGATATAACATGTATTATCAGGAGAAGAGATGATATAACATGTATTATCAGGAGAGGAGATGATATAACATGTATTATCAGGAGAAGAGATGATATAACATGTATTATCAGGAGAGGAGATGATACAACATGTATTATCAGGAGAGGAGATGATATAACATGTATTATCAGGAGAAGAGATGATATAACATGTATTATCAGGAGAAGAGATGATATAACATGTATTATCAGGAGAAGAGATGATATAACATGTATTATCAGGAGAAGAGATGATATAACATGTATTATCAGGAGAGGAGATGATATAACATGTATTATCAGGAGAGGAGATGATATAACATGTATTATCAGGAGAAGAGATGATATAACATGTATTATCAGGAGAAGAGATGATATAACATGTATTATCAGGAGAGGAGATTATATAAGAATGTATTATAAGGAGAGGAGATGATATAACATGTATTATCAGGAGAGGAGATGATATAACATGTATTATCAGGAAGAGGAGATGATATAACATGTATTATCAGGAGAGGAGATGATATAACATGTATTATCAGGAGAAGAGATGATATAACATGTATTATCAGGAGAAGAGATGATATAACATGTATTATCAGGAGAAGAGATGATATAACATGTATTATCAGGAGAGGAGATGATATAACATGTATTATCAGGAGAAGGAGATGATATAACATGTATTATCAGGAGAGGAGATGATATAACATGTATTATCAGGAGAAGAGATGATATAACATGTATTATCAGGAGAAGAGATGATATAACATGTATTATCAGGAGAAGAGATGATATAACATGTATTATCAGGAGAGGAGATGATATAACATGTATTGTCAGGAGAAGAGATGATATAACATGTATTATCAGGAGAAGAGATGATATAACATGTATTGTCAGGAGAAGAGATGATATAACATGTATTATCAGGAGAAGAGATGATATAACATGTATTATCAGGAGAAGAGATGATATAACATGTATTGTCAGGAGAAGAGATGATATAACATGTATTATCAGGAGAAGAGATGATATAACATGTATTGTCAGGAGAAGAGATGATATAACATGTATTATCAGGAGAAGAGATGATATAACATGTATTATCAGGAGAGGAGATGATATAACATGTATTATCAGGAGAGGAGATGATATAACATGTATTATCAGGAGAGGAGATTATATAACATGTATTATCAGGAGAAGAGATGATATAACATGTATTATCAGGAGAGGAGATGATATAACATGTATTATCAGGAGAAGAGATGATATAACATGTATTATCAGGAGAAGAGATGATATAACATGTATTATCAGGAGAAGAGATGATATAACATGTATTATCAGGAGAGGAGATGATATAACATGTATTATCAGGAGAAGAGATGATATAACATGTATTATCAGGAGAGGAGATGATATAACATGTATTATCAGGAGAGGAGATGATATAACATGTATTATCAGGATAGGAGATGATATAACATGTATTATCAGGATAGGAGATGATATACATGTATTATCAGGAGAGGAGATGATATAACATGTATTATCAGGAGAGGAGATTATATAACATGTATTATCAGGAGAGGAGATGATATAACATGTATTATCAGGAGAAGAGATGATATAACATGTATTATCAGGAGAGGAGATGATATAACATGTATTATCAGGAGAAGAGATGATATAACGATGTATTATCAGGAGAAGAGATGATATAACATGTATTATCAGGAGAGGAGATGATATAACATGTATTATCAGGAGAAGAGATGATATAACATGTATTATCAGGAGAAGAGATGATATAACATGTATTATCAGGAGAGGAGATGATATAACATGTATTATCAGGAGAAGAGATGATATAACATGTATTATCAGGAGAGGAGATGATATAACATGTATTATCAGGAGAAGAGATGATATAACATGTATTATCAGGAGAGGAGATTATATAACATGTATTATCAGGAGAGAGATGATATAACATGTATTATCAGGAGAAGAGATGATATAACATGTATTATCAGGAGAGGAGATGATATAACATGTATTATCAGGAGAGGAGATGATATAACATGTATTATCAGGAGAAGAGATGATATAACATGTATTATCAGGAGAGGAGATGATATAACATGTATTATCAGGAGAAGAGATGATATAACATGTATTATCAGGAGAAGAGATGATATAACATGTATTATCAGGAGAGGAGATGATATAACATGTATTATCAGGAGAAGAGATGATATAACATGTATTATCAGGAGAAGAGATGTATAACATGTATTATCAGGAGAAGAGATGATATAACATGTATTATCAGGAGAAGAGATGATATAACGTGTATTATCAGGAGAAGAGATGATATAACATGTATTATCAGGAGAAGAGATGATATAACATGTATTATCAGGAGAAGAGATGATATAACATGTATTATCAGGAGAGGAGATGATATAACATGTATTATCAGGAGAAGAGATGATATAACATGTATTATCAGGAGAAGAGATGATATAACATGTATTATCAAGGAGAGAGATGATATAACATGTATTATCAGGAGAGGAGATGATATAACATGTATTATCAGGAGAGGAGATGATATAACATGTATTATCAGGAGAAGAGATGATATAACATGTATTATCAGGAGAGGAGATGATATAACATGTATTATCAGGATAGGAGATGATATAACATGTATTATCAGGAGAGGAGATGATATAACATGTATTGTCAGGAGAAGAGATGATATAACATGTATTATCAGGAGAGGAGATGATATAACATGTATTATCAGGATAAGGAGATGATATAACGTGTATTATCAGGAGAGGAGATGATATAACATGTATTATCAGGATAGGAGATGATATAACATGTATTATCAGGAGAAGAGATGGTATAACATGTATTATCAGGAGAAGAGATGATATAACATGTATTATCAGGAGAGGAGATGATATAACATGTATTATCAGGAGAAGAGATGATATAACATGTATTATCAGGAGAAGAGATGATATAACATGTATTATCAGGAGAGGAGATGATATAACATGTATTATCAGGAGAGGAGATGATATAACATGTATTATCAGGAGAGGAGATGATATAACATGTATTATCAGGAGAGGAGATGATATAACATGTATTATCAGGAGAGGAGATGATATAACATGTATTATCAGGAGAAGAGATGATATAACATGTATTATCAGGAGAGGAGATGATATAACATGTATTATCAGGAGAGAAGAGATGATATAACATGTATTATCAGGAGAGGAGATGATATAACATGTATTATCAGGAGAGGAGATGATATAACATGTATTATCAGGAGAAGAGATGATATAACATGTATTATCAGGAGAAGAGATGATATAACATGTATTATCAGGAGAAGAGATGATATAACATGTATTATCAGGAGAAGAGATGATATAACATGTATTATCAGGAGAAGAGATGATATAACATGTATTATCAGGAGAGGAGATGATATAACATGTATTATCAGGAGAAGAGATGATATAACATGTATTATCAGGAGAAGAGATGATGTAACATGTATTATCAGGAGAGGAGATGATATAACATGTATTATCAGGAGAAGAGATGATATAACATGTATTATCAGGAGAGGAGATGATATAACATTATTATCAGGAGAGGAGATGATATAACATGTATTATCAGGAGAAGAGATGATATAACATGTATTATCAGGAGAGGAGATGATATAACATGTATTATCAGGAGAAGAGATGATATAACATGTATTATCAGGAGAGGAGATGATATAACATGTATTATCAGGAGAAGAGATGATATAACATGTATTATCAGGAGAGGAGATGATATAACATGTATTATCAGGAGAGGAGATGATATAACATGTATTATCAGGAGAAGAGATGATATAACATGTATTATCAGGAGAGGAGATGATATAACATGTATTATCAGGAGAGAGATGATATAACATGTATTATCAGGAGAGGAGATGATATAACATGTATTATCAGGAGAAGAGATGATATAACATGTATTATCAGGAGAGGAGATGATATAACATGTATTATCAGGAGAGGAGATGATATAACATGTATTATCAGGAGAGGAGATGATATAACATGTATTATCAGGAGAGAGATGATATAACATGTATTATCAGGAGAAGAGATGATATAACATGTATTATCAGGAGAGGAGATGATATAACATGTATTATCAGGAGAGGAGATGATATAACATGTATTATCAGGAGAGGAGATGATATAACATGTATTATCAGGAGAGGAGATGATATAACATGTATTATCAGGAGAAGAGATGATATAACATGTATTATCAGGAGAAGAGATGATATAACATGTATTATCAGGAGAAGAGATGATATAACATGTATTATCAGGAAGTATTATCAGGAGAAGAGATGATATAACATGTATTATCAGGAGAAGAGATGATATAACATGTATTATCAGGAGAGGAGATGATATAACATGTATTATCAGGAGAAGAGATGATATAACATGTATTATCAGGAGAGGAGATGATATAACATGTATTATCAGGAGAAGGAGATGATATAACATGTATTATCAGGAGAGGAGATGATATAACATGTATTATCGGAGGAGATGATAAATGTATATCAGGAGAGGAGATGAGATAACATGTATTATCAGGAGAAGAGATGATATAACATATATTATCAGGAGAGGAGATGATATAACATGTATTATCAGGAGAGGAGATGAGATAACATGTATTATCAGGAGAAGAGATGATATAAAATGTATTATCAGGAGAAGAGATTATATAACATGTATTATCAGGAGAGGAGATGATATAACATGTATTA